>NC_046288.1:58016929-58319959 GCF_004115265.2 Rhinolophus ferrumequinum
TCTGCTAAAAGCCAACCCAGAGGTGTGGTTAAACATTCAGATTCAGAGAGTCCTTCAGGGCCTGAAGGAACAGGACATCTGTAGGCCAGGTGGGAAAAGAAAGAAATGACTGAACTTGCATCCTGCAGGGCTGTGAAGGGAGAACAGGCAGACTCCATAGATTTGGTTCAAGGCTATCACTTATCTGAAGATGTCAAAGAATCTCTGTTGTGTTACTGACTTTCAGAAATTTGGGGAGAAGAAAATGAAGAGAGCCACCATCTGGCTTCTATAGAGAGACTAACAAAAGCAAAATGGTTAATTTCTTCAAACATATCACACATCATTAGTAAAACAAGGACTGCAGAAAGCAGAGAAAGCAGAGTCCATTTCATGCCGCCCTTAGTTTGGGCATACATGGTGAGGTTGGAAGAGAGAGGTGGAGCTCAGGAATGATAAAGCATTAAATGACCAACCATGACGAATCGCTGAGTTTAGCCTGAATGAATTCACTCTGCAAACATAGCTGTCATCAAAACATAGCTTATGCAAGGCTCCTGAATGGGCTGCATGTCACAACATATAACTACAAATCCATGCTTTGTCTGCAAGGTCATAATCAACTGTGTCTGCAGTGTAGCATTTGGTATAGTCAGATGACATGGAATGATTGCCCCAGGTGATTTCAGTTTTGATGAAAGTAGATGAGAGTAAGCATTTTACTTACTGTGGTGTTGAAAGTGACTCTGTATAGTCAAAGGGGACTTTGTTGTTGTTGCTGTTATTTTTAATTCAAAGAACATACTACAACACAATAAAGCCACCTTTTAGGACAGACCTGGATTCTTATTTTAGTTCTGTATTGAACTAGCTACATGAGACACAATTATTTCCAAATGAAGCCCCTGCTAGCCCTGGAGTACTATGATTACACTATTTGGTTCTTGTGAAGAGCCTGTTAGGCATTTTCCTCTGAGAATGTGGGAGAGCAGTTGAGAAAAAATGTAAGACACCATTAAATCCACTTACCATTGCATGGTGGAAAGAGAAATAATGAATTAAGTAAGGATTCTGTGGATTTCTTTCCTACTCCATTCTTTATACACTAACCCCAGCTTTCAAAAAAATAAGGGAATATATTAAATACAAAAAAAGACTGCTACATAGGGGTGAGCCATAGGATAGTCAAACTTACTACAGGTAACCTCCGTATGACACAGTTGTTAGGTTCCTTAAAAATGCCATGTTCCACGAATCCGTGTTATACGAAACAAAGAACTAGTACAAAAAAGGGGGTTAGTTTCCAAAAATTAAGAAAACATACTATTATATTTTTATAATTAAGAGAAATATCTTCATTAAAGCAATTTTCACCAAAAGTATAACATTAATATGTATTAAATAATGTTTTCTTCGTCACCACTACTAAGGTTTTATTATGTTCTGTGTTATTCAGGGATTTCCCTAATTTCAAATGAGATCTTTTTTGCTCTTAAAAGCTCTTATTATGCTCCGTGTTGTTCAGGGATTTCTCTAATTCTCAAACCGTGTTAGAGTGAAACCGTGTTCTAGGATGCCATGTGGTACGAGGGTTTTCCCCAATTCTCGAACCACGTTAGAGCGAAACCGTGTTATTGAAGTGCCGTGTTACACGGGGGTTACCTGTACTTCACTGAGCCTACACTGAAGAGGGCATACAATTTGAAGTTTTGACACTTGTATGTGGTATTTTGAAAATGGGCTCTGTATGTAAGAGACACCAAACTACATATATAGCTGTATTGAAGCTTGATCTACACCAGGGCTTCTTGACCTCAGCACTACTGACATCTTGGACTGGATAATCTTGGTTGTAGGGGGCTGTGCTGTGCATTGCAGGATGTTTAGCAGCATTGCTAGCCACTACTCACTAGATGGGGTAGCAAGCTGATCCCCGTCCCAGGGGTGATAATCAAAAAAGGCCTTGAGATATTGCCAAATGTCCTCTGGGGGACAAAAATCACCCTCATTTAAAAATCACTGTTCCGGATGGCCACGGGCTTGAAAATTAATCTGGGGAACGTAATTTGGTGGTTACCAGAGGGTAAGGGGGTTGGGGGGTGGGGGATGAGGGTGAGGGGGATCAAATGTATGGAGATGGAAGGGGAGCTGACTATGGGTGGTGAACACACAATGTGATTTATGGATGATGTGATACAGAATTGCACACCTGAAATCTATGTAATTTTGCTAACAATTGTCACCCCAATAAATTAAAAATAAAAAAAAAAAAAAAAGAAAAAGAAAGGATGAAAAATAAAAAATAATAATAATAAAAAATAAATAAATAAAAAATAATAATAATAATAATAAAATAAATAAATAAAAATAAAAAATAAAAATCACTGTTCCGGACAAAATGATGAAGCAGATTATGATGTTTGCTTTTGATGTGTCTGCCCCTACCACGTTTTCTGGCCCCTGCCTCATGCATTTGAATGGATATTTACCCATTCAAATGATGTTTATTAAATGACAACTATACTGAAATACTGTACTGAGAGATGAGGATAAGTAGTGAACAAGAAAAGACAGTTCCAACAGTCATGGAGTTTATAATTTTGTAGGGGAGACAATGTGAAAAAAATCATAAAGTAACAGGTAATTACAAATCAGAAGTTCAGAGAATCTACACACGCTATTACAGCCATTATTTCTCCAACTCTTGTGAGTGCATGGTTTAGAAAGGATAAAACTACAAAGGAATGGTGGTGGTAGAGGAGTAGAACAATAAACACCGTGAAAACTAGAATTTAGCTGGATGAGATGAACTTAGCAAACTCAGAGGAAGCTGAGACCTAAGACCCACACAAAACATGTCATCAAGACGTTTAACAACACTGGGGTAAAAGAGGAAAACTTAAAACTTCCACAGAAGAAAAAGAAAATATCAATACAGATCACACACAAGGATACGGGGATCAGGATGGCATCAGACTTCTCAACAGCAGCATTAAAGCTTGAAGACAATACTGCAATACCTTCAAAGTTCTTCTGAAGGAAATTCTTCCAACCAAGAATTCTATACACAGCCAAACTCTTATTAAACAACTAACAAATAGAATGAAGACGTTTCAAAACATTCAACGTCTCCAATTACTTCCCATATGGTCCAGTTTTATATTGCCACATAACAAATGACCTCAACGCTTTGTATCTCAAAATAACTGTATCTCATGTTTCCAAGAATTTGATCAGACACAGGGGGGACAGATTGTCTCTGCTCTTCAATGTCTGAGATCTCAGGTGGGATAACTCAAACAGCTGGGGGATGGCCAGGCATTTCTCTCTCTGCCTACATAACCTTTTAACATGTTTAGTTTGGGCTTCATCACAGAGGGACAACTTCAGGTCAGTTGGACTTCTTACATAGCTCCAAGACAAAACAGAAGCTGCTAATCCTCTCAAAGGCCAGGACTAGAACTGTCATACTCTATTAGCCAAAGATGTCACCGGCCAGTCCAGATTCAAGGAAAGGAAAATATATCCCCCTCTGAATGCACAAAACTAGTTCTTAAGTAGACCAAGAAGCATTCTGTTGCCAGCAACACTGGGATTGTGCTGAAGATTAAAAGGATGTACATGAAAAGATAAAAGGATCTACCTCTACACCTGATTTAAAAAAATTTTTTAAATGGATGAAGCTTGTATGATAAGAACAAAGCACACCAAGTAAGGGAATTTGGATTTTGTTTAACAGAAATGAAAAGGAAGGGACATGATCTGAAATGCATTTTAAAAAATCACTGACTGCTGTGTATAAAATGACTTGTGAGGGTGTAAACATGGAGGCAGGGAGACCAGTTAGATGGTTACTTCAGTCAGTGACTTGGACTAAGAGGGTAGAGAATAAGGGAAAGGGACAGATTGGAGATCCACTTGGGAGGTGTGGATGAAAAAGGGGCTCTCTAATAAATTTGACAAGTCAAGTGACTGAAAGTAACCTCACAGGGTTATCTGATCATAAATTCCTAACTAGGCAGGTCATAGTGGGTAGTCACGTCCAGACATATAACGTCTTTAGTAAAAGGTTTATCTTTGCCTTAAGCAAGCCCTGCCCATTGTTTTTGTGCATCTAGGTTAACATACCTTGGAAATGCCTCATTTTTAGACCCCTTAGAAGGAAAACCACCCTCAAAAGAGCACATAATCTTGTTAACTATCCTGTAACCCAATCACAGAGATTTCCTTGCCTTTCTTTCTCCAACATTCATGTAATCTTCCTTAATTCCAAATGTATAAAATAAACTGCAAAACTGTCATTCTCCAAAGCATTTGAGATCTTGCTTTTCAGCAAGGTCATCACTTTGGCTCATATGAACCCTTACAAAAATTCTTGACAGGTTTGGACATTTCTTACACCGACAGAGAGAGTGCTAAATAGATTTGCTAATGGACTGGACATAGGAATAAGAGAAAAGGAATAAGGATGACTTCTAGGTTTTCAGTTTGAACAATTATATAAATATTGATGTCATTCACTGAAATGGTAAACAGAGGAAAGGATTTTGGAAGGGAATCAAAAATTCTTGTTTAAAATGATTATTAGTTATCAAATTTCATATCAAGGAAGAGGTTGGATATGTAAATTTGGAGCTCAGGGATCTGATGAAATAAATTTGAGATCATCGTCATTTGGGGAGTTTATAAAACCATGGGAATGGATGAGATTGCCTATTAGAGGACATAGATAGAAAAAAAAAAATAGAGAAACTAAGAACAAGCCTTTGGAATGCTCATAAATTCAGCAATTAAACAAAGAAAGAATGTCCTAAGGGAAGAAAACAAAAGCTGTCAATGGTATAGGATAAAAACCAGAAGAACATAGCATCAAGGAAGCCAAAAGTTTTTTTAAGAATGAGACAGTGGTTAACTATGTGCTGATTGATTAGTGAGATGATGTCCTAAAGAATGTGGATCATTGAATTGGGCTCCCTGGTATTGCTATAAATTTTGGTGAGAATGGAAGCTACGGTAAAGTGGATTAAGTAGGAGTAGGATGTGAGGGGTTAGAAAAAATAGGATTTGAAGAAGTGGGTGGAGATAGGATAAGGAGCCAGGGTTCCCTTAGGGAAAAAGGATACAACAACGATTGCTCTTTTTTCTGAGAAATATGCAATTAGGAAAATACATCAAGGGGACTTGTGGTGACGTGATCCAAAAGCTATTGTAGGAGGAGGGAGATAGGACCAGTGTCTAGCCCTGGCACTGAGTCTGGGTGTGAAAAGAAGAAAGCTGAATGTATTCTGATCTACCCAACTTAAATTTACCTTGCACCCCCATAAACAGTGCGGGCGTGAAGCAAAAAGATCTGTTTGCTAAGAACTGTAACACTAAGGGATTAGCCGGATTCTGGCTGGAAATTCTCTTGTGACTGGGCATAACCCAAGAAAAAAAAATCACTTTCCTTTGAAAAATTTCTATGAATTAAAAAGGCTTGTCTCTACCCCCTTAGCCCTGGTTATGATCAGGACAGTTTTACCTGTCCGGGTCCTTATGTAACCTTCTGAAACAGCCAGAGAAACCCAACTGTGAAGCATTAGCCATTCCAGGCAGCCAGGTCTCTCTGCTGCCACCAAATCCGTCCCTCCCCCCAATTAACAAAAACAAACCTATTAGTTTCACCCGGAGGTTGCTTCCCAGCCTGGGAAAGTTATACCCGGAGGGTCCTGGCCACTTGGGCTGGGAACCCTCTTCATTGAGCTTGGCAGTAGGAAGCAAATCTGCCTATTCTTGAAAAGTCCTATTGCTGGGTTCACAATGGAGAGAAGGAACTCACCTCAGCTTCTGCTTTTTAGAGGCCAGCAGTCACCAAGGTCAACAGCCCTCCACTACAATCAGCACACGTAAAACCAACTGGACCTACTCCTAATGCTATTCACATGAACTCAACTATACCTGCTGGACAAAGAAGCAGAGGCCGGGGCTGTGGAGGGACATGTGTTATCCTTCCAGACTTTATATTACTGATGCGTTATTTGAATATCAATGGTACAGAAAGTTACGACATTTACACTTGGTTTATTACGGCTTGGTGCACTTTCTCCTTTTCCTTACATCTAAATTTTTTTGTTTTTACTTTGATCGATGTTCAATTCTAAGGACACCTAGTATCATCTAAAATGAGATTCTGTTCCTACCTCACTTCAACTCAAATTCACTTTTGCAATAATAATATAAAGGGATATATCTGACCATGATCACTGGCACATACTCAGGGCTCACTAAGTGTTGGTATTTGGAATCTAGCAAAGTTGGTGAAATGCCTTATAGTACACAAGCCATGAGTAGGATGGAGTTAGAATGGGCTCCAATGGATATCACAATGGATGTCATACATCATGCTGCTTTTTTTTTTCCTAAATCTGTTTTGAGGCATAACTTACATGCCACAAAACTCACCCATTTAAATTTAGAATTCGATGATTTTTTTAATAAATATACAGGGTTGTATAAACATCACCACAACTCAGTATTAGAATATTTCCACCATCCTGTAAAAATCCCCCATAGTCGTTTGCAATCCTATCCATTCCAACCCATGGCAACTACTAGTCTCCTTTCTATCTCTATAGATTTGCCTTTTCTGTACATTTTATATAAATGGGATCATAAGACACATTGTCTTTTGTATTTGGATTCTTTCATTTAACATAACATTTTTGAGGTTCATCCATGTTTACAGAAGTTTCCTTTTTATCAGTACATAGCATTCCGTTGTATGAATATACCATATTTTGTTTCTCTATTCACCAGTTCATGAACATTTGATACTGTTTTTAAAAGTCTTTTCCTGAGTATATTTGTTTCAAATGTATCATAAAATTATCTTACAGATGACCTATGTTTCCTCCCTGTCTAAATAAAGGGATTTACAGGTATGTCTTCACGGACACTGTCAGCATCTCAGAAGAGCTGTTAAGAACTATGACAGCTGCCCCAACATACTGTTGTACAAGCTGTACACAGCTAGCTGAGCAATGATGCATTGTTTAAGCACCATCTCCTCTCTCTAGCTCTCTTTCTGTGGAGGGAAGGATAGGGAAATCAGACTTAATCTGAAAATCATTAATCTTATAATACCAAATCTCATTAGTCTTATAATACCAAGGCACAAGGGCATCAAATTCTCCTGGGAAAGAAAAATAACGAAAATCAGTGGCAGCATCAAGATTCAAAGTCCTAACTAACAAAGGAAGAAAAAGTTTGCCTGACCTGGAAGGGTAGGAACGCTGAAGGAAAGCAGCGTCTCGCTCTGAGTTAGTAGAGCGCCAAATGGTTTATGCTGGTCTGAGGCACCAGCTGGTCCTTTGTGGGGAGAAAGAAAAACACTGTGGTGTTATTCAACGGTGCCTCCAGACCAGTCCCAGGGGAAACCGTTCCAAGTTCCTTAAACAGTGGAGCCAGTAAAATTGAAAGAGCAAGACTACCTCTTGGGGGCCTAAAATATCTGCGGCCACTAAACTGAAATATCAGGTCAGACCACCCCAGATTTCCAAAGGGTGGTATTCTCTTTGAGTGAGAGGTTGGCTCCTCCAGTAGGGAGCAGGACACGGGCTAGTGTGGTGTGGGGGACAGAGAGAAAGGCGGCCCCCACGCAGGCAGCAGCAGTGGGAGGAGAGGGGTACTGAGCAGCTGTGGAAACAGCCCACGTAACAACAGCAGGAAAACTGTAACTGCCACAGAGGGCCATGTGGAAAGGGAGATGCTGCGATAGTTTAGAATCCTCTAAAAACAGTTCATTGGGGGCTTAGAGGAAACCCCAAGACAATTGCTACCAAACCTGTGACGTGGAAGTCAGGCACCTCAAAGTTGCCTACTGATATCCAGCCTCTGGGGCCTGAGGCTGTGCCTGCTGCCTAGAATATTCTTTATGGGGCTGGAGCAGTACTCGTAGAACCAAATGTACTCGTAGAATCAACTTCTCCTTATTCCTCAGATCTAAGCTAAAATGTATCTCATCAGAGTCCATCCCTATTAAAAGATCTCTGGTGATAGTCTATCACAATCCTTTTTCCTTGAGAATACTGCGTTTCAGTGATTCTAAAGTATACATTTTTTCCATACATTGTAACATCTCTGAAATTGGGATAAATCATAATTTAATTGATCTTTCTTTTCTTTTTCTTTTTTTTAAATCAGGTATAGAATTAGTATCTTATAACCAGTGGCCTCTCTATCCAATAAAATAGATTGTTGATTTGTATGTTTATTACTTGTCTACCCTATGAGACTACAAGTTTCTTTGGAGCGAGGACCAAAGAAGGACCACCGAACTTGCCTACCCAGCATCTAGTACTGTTCCTGACACATTGTATGTGCTTAGTAATGGTTAATCAAAATATAAATTAACCTTAGAATAGGGTTGTATGGGTCTTGGACAAAAACAATCATTGTTTACAATCATTGTAAATAATCGTTGATAGCACCCAATACTATCTATGATCAGGTGACATCATAAGCTTTTTGGACAAAATCAAATACATATTCTCACTGTCAGATTCACAGGTACCCAATATCTTATCCCGAAGTTTGAGCTATAAGTACCTATAAGTACTAGTTTTAAGCGGAAACTTCCACACAAGCAGATGCCTGAAAACGAAGCACACTTATCTGTCCAACCAGAACTGGCTAATTTTTTGTATTATACATTTCTCAGAAAAACACTTTTAAAGGGGAGATATTAATAGAAAGTATTTACAAAGCCTCTCTTAGTGTAATATCCGGTGCTTTGACAAGTGTGATATTTTTGCATGTGAAAAAAACCTCATTATCAGACATTATGACCAGTTTTCCCTGCTTAATACTATAGTTAATTCTAATCCTATGTTTATAACTTCTTAATCTATTTCCATCGAAACAATAAATTTGGCTTTATCTATTCATTTGGTCCTGACATAAATAAGCATAAAAACCAGGGGATTCAATGTTGGCTAAAAATAATTCAGTAATTAGCAAATATTTCAGGAAACACCAGTTAGCAACATAGGAAACATAAATGGGTTTCAATGCATGGTTGATCTATTTGAAAATTTATCTCTGAATGAAAGTCCATCTTTAAAACTGATGTGAGGCTCTGGATAAATCTCATTGTTATGAAAGTCCCCAGTAGTGAGAATTTAAATACAAAATTATCTAAAATGAGGGAAAATGGGTCATTTCTGCCACTGCCTCGTTCTGGGGTTTTTGAATAAAATAGGGCTGAGAATAAAAACATGTGAACTTTACATATACTATGTCTCCATGGTAGTTTTCAGATGATGTTTCTGAAGCAGTTTTCGAAGAAGGATATAGAACTGATTCTGATCTTGGGCAAGTCATACTGCTTTGGACCTCAGACGTCATTTATGCTTCTGCAAGTCTGACTTGTCAAGGTCCAGCTCAGAGAAACTCTCCAGACTTCACTGGTTAGAATCAGTGACTCCTTCCTCTTCTGGACACCTATAACGTTTTGTTTCTTCTTCCATTGTACCAATTACACAGTCTGCCTTGTGGTATAGATGGGTGTGTATCTGTTTATCTGCCTCAGAAGGCTGTGAACTGGAGAGTCAAGACGATTTTTGTTCATCTTTAGGTCTTGCATGTGCAGGATGTCTCATACCTTTGTCATATCATATTGAAGCACCTTATAAGGTCAGCCTTGGCTTATTCGGCTTGTGCCCCGTAAAGTACTTTGGTTTTGTTTTTAAGTACTAATATTCCAGATTAGAAAAAAAATCCTGCTCATCTCAAACTCTCATGGGTCTTTGCACGTGACCTGGAACAAAGAGCTGGGTTGAGCCCAATTCAGTTCAGAGAGTGTATCTAGCCGTTCATACCAAGTTCATGTCCTGAGGTATGGTTGGCTGGAGCTTCACTGAGCCCTGGAAAGAGAGAGGTTCTTATAGGGTCCTTGAAGTGAAAGTAGATTCCCTTTGGTTCTGAGAGCAGGGGCCAATACTTAGAGCCTCACTCATTACCTGTGCATCTTAATCCGGACTCGAAAACTCATTTTCTGGGTGATGATATGCAGATCCCTTAAGCTCCTTGATTAGCAGCTCAATGGTCTCTAAATTAGGAAGTCTAACATTAAAGTTGCTTTACACCATGCACTGGTGTGAAAATTAATAAATACAAAGCTGCTAAAGCACTCGGGGAGATTCAAGATGGAGGAGTAGATAAACACTGTGCCTGCTTCCTTCCATGAACAAATTAAAATTACAACTAAATTATAGAACAATCAACCTGGAGAGCCATCTGAAGTCTGGTTGAGCAGAGGTTTTATAACTAAGGATATAAAGAAGCCACGTCAAGACTGGTAGGAGGGGCGGAGACACAGAACTGGCTAACCCCAAACATCTGTGTGGCGGTTGAAAACCGGGAGGGATATCTCCGCCGTGGAGGTGCCCCCCAGAGGAACAACGAATCCCAACCCCACACTAGCCTCCCCAGCCCAGAGTACTGGTGCCAAGACGACGAGCCCCACAACATCTGGGTGTGAAGAACAGTGGGGATTCCAATAATTCGGGTTGGATGGAGGCGGCAGGAAACCCAGGCATCCCCTTAAAGGGCCCACACAAAGACTCTGTCACTCCCAGGTACTCACCTTGAGCTCCAGCAGAGGGACAGTAACTCAGGGGGTGTCGGAGACACACGGGGGGAGGAGGGGAAGGGGAGGCAGACTGTGGCTTCAGGACGAGGTCTGGAAGACAGTGCATTTTCCCTGTGGGAGGCCCTCCTCCTGAGTGCCAGCAGGTTCTTTCCTATGTTGAGCCCTCCCCCTACGCTTACGGCCAAATCTCAATCTGATTGGTCTGGTGAGCTCCGCTGCTCCACCCTGCTGACACACTGGGATCCTACACCACCCAATTTCTCCAGCACCAAGGGACTTTCTCACAAGCAGCCAGTCCCACCCACATTGCACTCTTTCTAGAAAAATGATCAGAGTCTGTGAGACCCCCAAGTGGCAGAAACTGGTCTCAGTGTGCTCTGAGACTTTTCCTGAGTAACTTGAGGCTCAGCAATGGCACCAAACCAGAATTTACATTAACCTGGTGACCACAACTCTTCCCACTCTAGGGACTCCCTGAGACCCTGCTTCACTCAACTAGTGTACCACATGAGGCTTTATCAGTGGCTGAACCTTAAGGGAGCTGGCAGGTAGCAGCAGGCTTTGGGGTGTCCTGGCATTTTGCAGAGCTACCCCAGGCCCAGTACTGGTGGCAGATGTTCTCACAGCATGGCCTTTCCCATGTGTCTACAGGGTTAGCACAGGCAGCGAACAACTATGGGTCGCTTTGTAGCTCTTACCAGGTAGTTCCAGGCTGGTCACCGGCAGTGGGTGACCTGAGCCTACACTGGAGCCCTTGCCAAGAGGCGCCAGAACCAATATACTTGGAGGTTGGCTTCAGACCACAGCAAAACACCGTCCAATTAGCCCCACAAGGCACACCCAAAGGGCAGTCTCAACAGACACCAGAGCTCACTGGGGCAAATCCCACTTGGTGGGGTAAGCCCCCCACACAGCAGCCCGTAAGCTGTGGATGTGGCCAAACCCCCTAGCTAGTCAGCCTCACCCACTGATGTTCCAATAGCAATCAAGGCTCAACTATAACAGGGGAGCACCCACAACCCACACAAGGAACACTCCTAGAACACCCGGAGTAGGTGACCAGGGAGACTGTTCCATTGGGCCCCACAGGGCACCTATTATATAAGGCCACCTGACCAAGACTGGGGGACATAGCATGAAGCAAGAGGCAGCCAAAAAGATGAAACAAAGAAATACCTCCCAAATGAAAGAACAGGAGAAAATTCCATAAAAAGAACTAAACCAAATGAAGGCAAGCAACCTACCAGATGCAGAGTTCAAAACAACGTTTATAAGGATGCTCAAGGAACTTAGTGAGAACTTCAACAAAGAGATAGCAAGCATTAAAAAGGACATAGAGGGGCGGAGGGTGTCTCAGTTGGTTAGAGTGCGAGCTCTGGACAATGGGGCTGCCGGTTCGATTTCCACATGGGCCAGAGAGCTGTACCCTCTACAACTAGAATGAAGTCAATGAGCTGCCGCTCAGCTCCCGGGTGGCCAGATGGCTCAGTTGGTTGGAGCGTGGGCTCTGAACCACAAGGTTACTGGTTTGACTCCTCGACTCCCGCAAGGGATGGTGGGCTGCACCCCCTGCAACTAAGATTGAACACGGCACCTTGAGCTGAGCTGCCACTGAGCTCCCGGATGGCTCAGTTGGTTGGAACGCGTCCTGTCAACGACAAGGTTGCTGGTTCAACTCCTGCAAGGGATGGTGGGCTGTGCCCCATGCAATTAACAACGGCAACTGGACCTGGAGCTGAGCTACACCCTCCACAACTAAGATTGAAAGGACAAGAACTTGGAAAAGGCCTGCAAGTACACATTGTTCCCCGATAAAGTCATGTTCCCCTTTCCCAATACAATCTTAAAAAAAAAAAGAAATGTACACTTGAAACTTATATTATTTTTTAAAAAAGGACATACATTCCTGGTATGCAAGGGTGGTTCAACATCCTCAAATCAATTAATATGATACACCACATTAACAAAATGAAAAATAAAAATCATATGATCATATCAATAGATGCAGAAAAAGCATTTGACAAAATCCAGCAGCCATTTATGATAAAAACCCTTAAGAAAGTGGGAATAGAGGGATTATATCTCAACATAATAAAGGCCATATATGATAAACCCACAGCTAACATCATACTCAATGGGGAAAAGCTAAAACCATTCCCCTTAAGATCAGGAACAAGGCAAGGTTGCTCACTTTCTCCACTTATATTCAACATAGTGCTGGAAGTTCTAGCCACAGCAATCAGACAAGAAAAATAAATAAAAGACATCCAAATTGGTAAGAAGGAAGTAAAGTTGTCATTATATGCAGATGACATGATACTATATAGAGAGAACCCTAAAGACTCCACCAAGAAACTATTAGAGCTGATAAATGAATTTAGTAAAGTAGCAAGATAAAAAATTAATATTCAGAAATCAGTCGCATTTGTATACACCAATAATAAAACATCAGAAGAAGAAATTAAAAAAAAAAACAATCCCATTTACAATTGCTTCAAAAACTATAAAATACCAGGGAATAAATTTAACCAAAGAAGTAAAAGATCTGTACTCAGAAAATTATAAGACACTGAAGAAAGAAATTAAAGAAGATACAAATAGATAGAAACACATACCATGTTCATGGATAGGAAGAATTAATATAGTTAAAATGTCCATACTGCCTAAGGCAATATACATATTCAATGCACTTCCTATCAAACTACCAAAGACGTTTTTCACAGAAATAGAACATATAATCCTAATACTTATATGGAACCATAAAAGACCCTGGATAGCCTCGGCAATCTTGAGAAATAAGAACAAAGTGGGAGGTATAACGATACCTGACATCAAATTATACTACAAGGCTACAGTAATCAAAACAACATGGTACTGGCATAAAAATAGACACATACATCAATGGAACAGACTAGAGAGCCCAGAAATAAATCCATGCCTATATGGTCATTTAATCTATGACAATGGAAGCAACAATTTATGGTGGGGTAAAGACAGTTTATTCAATAAATGGTGCTGGGAAACCTGGACAGACACATGCAAAAAAATGAAGCTGGACCACCTCCTTACACCATATACAAAAATAAATTCAAAATGGTTTAGAGACTTAAATGTAAGATCTGAAACCATAAAATTCCTAGAAGAAAATATAGGAAGAAACTTCACAGACATTACCCGGAGTAAGATTTTTACTGATATATCCCCTTGGGCAAGGGAAGTACAAGAAAAAGTAAACATGTGGGATTACATCAAACTAAAAAGTTTTTCCACAGCAAAGGAAACCATCAATAAAAGAAAAAGGGATCCTACTGAATGGGAGAAGATATTTGCCAATGATATATCCGATAAGGGGTTAATATCCCAAATTTATAAAAAAACTCACTCAACTCAACTCCAAAAAAACAAACAACCCAATTAAAAAATGGGCAGAGGACATGAAGAGACATTTTTCTAAAAAGGACATACAGATGGCAAACAGACATATGAAAAAATGCTCAACCTCACTAACCATCAGAGAAATGCAAATAAAAACCACAATGAGATACCATCTCACCCCAGTCAAAATGGCTATCATCAATAAATTAACAAACAACAAGTGCTGGCGCGGATGTGGAGAAAAGGGAACGCTTGTGCACTGTTGGTGGGATTGCAGATTGGTGCAGCCACTATGGAAAACAGTATGGAGGTATCTCAAAAAGCTGAAAATGGAACTACCTTATGATCCAGTAATTCCACTCCTAGGTATCTATCTGGAGAAATCCAAAACTCCAATTCAAAAATCTTTATGCACTCCTATGTTTATTGCAGCATTATACACAATAGCTAAGACATGGAAACAACCGAAATGCCCATCGGTAGATGACTGGATTAAGAAACTGTGGTACATTTATACAATGGAGTACTACGCAGCCATAAAGAAGAAAGAAATCTTACCATTTGCAACAACATGGATGGACCTAGAGAACATTATGTTAAGTGAAATAAGTCAGACAGAGAAAGACAAATACCATATGATCTCACTTATATGTGGAATCTAAAGAAAAGAATAAGTGAATGAACTAATCAGAAACAGTCTCAGAGACAGAGGAAAAACTGAGGGTTGCTAGATGGGAGGGGGGTGGGGATAAGGGGGAAGGTGAGGGGATTAGAAAGCACAGTCAGTAACCACAAGATTGCCGTGGAGTTATGAAAGTCAATTTGGGGAATGTAATCAATAATGTAAAGATTTTGTAGGGTATCCGATGAACACTTGTCTCATTAGGGAGACCACCTCAGGGAAGATGTAGATGCCTGATCACTGCACTGTACACCTGAAGCTGAAGCTGAACAATAATGAATGTCAACTACAAGTTTATATATTATGTATATAGTTACAAGAAGTGGAATACAGCATTAGGAATGTAGTGGAAATGTAATGGTGATGTGTGATGTCAGAGGGATAGTGGATGGGGGTGGGGGGTTGACACAGTGTGAGGTATATGAATGATAAATGTCTAGCTATTACATTGTTTTGTGCACGTGAAACTAATAAATAAATAAATAAAACAAAAACAAAAAATGAACAAAACAAACAAACAAACGACATAGAAATCATAAAAAAGAAGCAGTCAGAAGTGAAGAATACAAGAATGAAATGTCTTTATTTCACTAGAAGGAATCACCAACAGACTAGATGAAGCAGAGGATCGAATCAATGATTTAGAAGACAAAGTAGAAGAAAACACCCAATCCAAACAGCAAAAGGAAAAAAGAATACAAAAAAGTGAGGATAGTTTAAGGGACCTCTGGGACAACATCAACATCAAGTGTAACAACATTCACATCACAGGGTACCAGAATGAGAAGGGAGAAAGCAAGAGACTGAGAACCTATCTGAAGAAATAATGACTGAAACTTTCCTAACCTGGCGAAAGAAATAGACATACAAGTCTAGGAAGTGCAGAGAGTCTCAAACGAGAAGAACCCAAACAAGCCCACACCAAAACACATTATAATTAGCATGGCAATGATTAAAGACAAAAAGAGAATCCTAAAAACAGCAAGAGAAAGTCAACTAGTAACTTATAAGAGAGCTCCCATAAGATTGTCAGTTGATTTCTCAATGGAAACTTTGCCAGTCAGAAGGGTTTGGCAGAAAATATTCAATGTGATAAAAAGCAAGGACATACAACCAAGATTACTCCAACCAGCAAAGCTATCATTTAGAATCAAAGGACAGATAAAGAGCTTCCCAGACAAGATAAAATTAAAGGAGTTCATCATCACCAAACCAGTATTACAAGGAATGTTAGAGGGACTTCTTTAAGATGGAAAAAAAAAATCAAAATTATGAATAATAAAATGGCAATAGCTACATATCTATTAATAATTACTCAATGTAAATGTTTAAATGCTCTAATCAAAAGACATAGGAGGGCTGAACAGATAAGAAAACAAGACCCTTACATATGCTGCCTACAAGAGACTCACTTCAGATCAAAAGCACACACAGATGGAGTGTAAAGGGATGAAAAAAGATATTTCACGAACGTGGAAATGAAAAAAAAAAACACAAAAAAAGCTGGTATAGCAATACTTATGCCAGATAAAATAGACTTTAAAACAAAGGCTATATCAAAAGACAAAGAAGGACCCAGTAATCCCACATCAGGGTATTTATCAGAAGAAACCCAAACGCTACTTCAAGGGGATGCGTGCATCCATATGTTCATTAAGCATCGTTTACAATGGCTAAGATGTGGAGGCAGCCTGGGTATCTCTCCATGGAAGAATGGATAAAGAGTAGGTGATACATATATACAATGAAATATTGCTTGGCCAGGGAAGGGAATAGGTTCTTGCCATCTGTAGTGGCATGGATGGACCTGGAGGGTATTGTGCTGAATAGAGTGTCAGACAAAGACAGATGCAATGAGATTTCGCTTATATGTGTAATCTAAAGAACAAAATAAACAAACAAAACCAAAACAAACTCAGAGATACAGATAAAAGTTTGATGGTTGACAGATGGGAGGGGGGTTGGGGATGAGTGAAAAAGAAGAAGGGATTAAGAAGTACAAATTGTTACAAAGTAGTTATGGGGACATAGGGTATAGCATAAGGAATATAGTCAATAATATTGTAATAACTATGTATGGTGTCAGATGGTTACTAGATTTATCAGGGTGATAGATGGGTGGGGGTTGGAGGCAGGGTGTAAAAGATGAAGGAGGAAGAAGTACAAACTGATAATTACAAAATAGTCATGGGAATGTAAAGTAAAGCATAGGCAATATAGTCAATAATAATATGGTAATAACTATGTATTGTGCCAGGTAAGTACTAGACTAGTCAGGGGGATCATTTCTTAAATTATACAAATGTCTAAACACTATGCTGTACATCTGAAATTAATGTAAAATAATACTGAATGTCAACTGTAATTGAAAATTAAAAAGGGGGGGAAAGGTGAAGGGGAATAAGAGGTTCTAATCTCTAGGTATAAAACAAATAAGTTATGGGATATCATGCACAGCATAGGGAATATAGTCAATAATGTGATAGCGTGGTACGGTGTCAGATGGTTGCTGGCCTTATCATGGTGATCACTTCTTTAGGGATATAAATGCTGAATAACTATGGTGTACACCTGAAACTAATACAAGGTTGTATATTAGCTATATTTTAATAAAAATTCTTTAAAAATTCTAAGAAGAAAAGAAAAAGAGAGGAAGAGAGGGAGACAGTTCCATTCTTCCATTAGAAGTATAGATTTTAGCTACTGTATATGTGCAATAATGATAATACTCATACAAAGTAGTCTATGAACTGAGTTTAAATTTTTAGAAATTTAAAACTTTTTGGAATATTTTTTCGTCTACTATCATATTGGCTTTAGTGCAGTTAAAAGAACATAAAATTTGGAAAGAAAACTTAGTATTGTTCATTTCTTGTCCCCTTTTTTGCTATTAATTTTCTGAAATAACTGTGAAAAATAAATAATCAACAATAACAAATAATATTGCATTGCCACGTAGAACTTTTCCTAGCTAATCAATAGGGAGATTTTTAATAAAAACAAATTTTGTTGTATTTGTTGACAAACACCACATTCTAAGCCATATTGCAAGTCACTTTACTGTCTTCTCTTTTTTTTGGTCGAAATGCACCACTTTATAAAAAAAGCTACATAGATTTGAATATATATGTGTGCTTACACTCTTCATAACTGCTCAAATATTATAGAAAAGGTTTCTGAGACATGTTACAAAACTGGTAGGAAAAGTGAATGGGAAATGAATTGAAGGACAGGAAACATTTGTGCCATCTTGTTTAGCAATGGTTGTTCCTCCTTTTTCTAATACTCTTTCTTACGTGTTTTATAGAAATCACTTTAGACATGCAAACAATGATAAAAATGGAAAGTGATTAGGCATCTGGTTTGTGTTTAAAAATCTTTTTGAAAAGACTAATTAATAGTAATTAAAACATGCAGGCTTAACCATCTAAACTTTAGAATGAATAAATATTTAAAATAGTTAAAGAATAATTGAAAATGTTTAGCTAATAGAATTTCTACTTCTCAACTTTTGTAACAGTCATTTTTATTATATTTCCATGATTTCAATATTAACATGCAAATAACCACAATTTAAAGTAACATATAAACAAAACAACATACATATTTCCATATATAAATATATTTATAAACAATAAATGTACTTGTGTTTCTTATACATTATGACCTCACTTTATATAAGATGAACCAAAACAATAAACAGAGGTAGACAAACAGTAAAAATAAATAAATAAACAAACAAATAAATAAATACAAATTAATTAAAACAAAAGTGAAGCATTCTGATAAAGTTCAGTGCTAAAGATAGTGTCAAGCATGTGGCCCGAGGCCTCGGACCAGTCCAGATGGAACTGGCCTTGTCCACTTTCCTATACTGCTTCTAGATGACCAAGGTTTGGTGCAAGATTCTGCCAAGACCCACACATCAGTGTTCCCAGAGGGAGCTGCAGGGTCCAGCCTGGTTGCTGTGTGCTGAGAAAGCCCTTGGGGAAGATGGGACCCACACAGGGGCATTGCTAATGCCATCCCAGAATACTAGTTCACGAATGTTCCCAGCTCTAAGCATTGCTTTGTGCTTCTGAACAGCAGCTATTCATTTGTGAAATGAAACTCTTAAAATTCTTTTTATTTTAGCAAATTTTTGGTTTCAGGGAACCTAGCTGTGGGCAAAATGTCAGTCTTATGCATTCCTACATAATGCTGAAAGTGTTGGCCAATTGAAGCGTTTACTTGGAATATCACTCCAGCCAAGTGTTCTGATGTTGGGTAGCCATACCAGTTAATAGGAGTTTTCACTTCCTAGCCAGTTGCTTAGATGAAGCCCAGATTAATTTTGTTCTTGGTCACTTTTTCCTAAAATCGGAAAGTTCAGCCGTAACCACCTCACAAAATGGGCAGCCATGTTCTTGACCCCATTAACAAAGGGCTTTCCTTCCAACTCACACCAACCTGGGGGAGGAAATAAACCAGACAGACCGAATGACGACAGAGAGGGATGAAATAACCCCTCCTTGGGACAATGCCTTTTCCTGTTGCTGGAGGCTCCTCCTATTCCCACACTGGTTTCTGTATCCGTTACTCCACCAGGATCCTCTTTCACATCAAAGTGTCCCTCCTCGGGCTGCACAAGTAGGGGCATAACCTTAGTTTCTACAGGAAGGAATTTTCATCCCAAAGGAAAGGGAAAAACCATGTGTTTGGTTGCTATAAAATTACATGCCACTTTCCTTGTTTTTCATTTTACACTCATGCATACAAGAAGTAAAGGCAGGCCTCTGACTGCTATGAGCCAAACATTCAGCTCCTAGAGTCTTATAGTTCACGTTGAAAGCATTAAAAAATTAAAAGTCTAGGCATTCGGTCTTCATTAATAATATTAAATGCTTGAGTCAGGAAAAGTCTTGGTAGTGAATATGATTCTTTTCTACTTCAAAAGCACACAGAAAGGCATTAGTTGGACAGATTTTAAGAAAGAGAGTTTGAAGAATACCATGCATTCCATCTCAGACTAGGCTACCGGGACCCTTCTTGGGAGGTCTGCATTGAAATCCAGTTTTGAACTGCTACATGTAATCGGTGATGGTGGAGCACTAAAGCTACTCCAAATCTGTCATTTGTGTCATTATCAAAAGCATTTATTTAGTACCTAGCATATCTTATGCATGGCAGATGTTTGAATAGGCATGTCTCTGTCTTTCTTGTGCCTCTGATCTAAAATGGGGCAGCTGTCCTTGGGGCCATGGGCTATAAATCAGAACCTTGGGCAGGAGAGAGCAGGTCCAATAGTATTTTTTTTTAATGTATAATTTGAGGGGAGGGAGAAAGGAACTAGAAAAAGTGAAGCTCCACAAAGTTTTAAGTGGTGGGAGATGTAGAAAATATAGTTCGTTGTCTTTGGGGTAGGACACTTTTGAAGAGTATCACATTTGGGGCCTGGAAGGTATGATCAAAAGATAGCCTAGGTTTCAGAAAGTGAAGAAATGCTATTCTGAAGATTTTCATTCATTCATTCATTCATTCATTCACTTGCTCATTCAGAATTTGTCAACTGCTTCCTGGAGGCCCAAATGTGTAGCTGGAACTATGAAAAGTATAAAACTAGACTCAGCTATACCTTGAAAAACTCAGATGTTGCCACACAGCAGCCTACCCGTCTGTCTCCATGTACCTGCCCCTAAAGAAAGGAGAGTCTGTGAGACGGATCCTTTCAAGGACTTTGTTTCACCTTTGTGTTTGCACTTTATGTCTCCCTGTTTGGCCCCAGAAAGATGGCTGGTCAGCCAATGACGAGTAAGATTCCCCATGGTGGGGGGGCAACTCAAGCCAGGGGCAGTTGAGTGGGGACCAACAGGAGAACCCACGGGGGTTCACAGAGGTGGGCACAGCCCCCCACCTTCCCCCGGCTAAGGAGAGCCTCTGCCTCTGTGGCTGCATTCCTTCCCACAACCTGCAGGGGAAGTGACTCAGTGATGTGCTCTCCATCTATTCATATGCATAAAGGTTTTATCCCTTGATGACGTACTTATCCTGAGACTTATGGTTCAGCTGCCTGCAGGCAAGGGTGATTGGCTTGAATCAGTTTCCTATTATAATGTAGGAGATTCACAGATCTTGAGATTGACAAGCTTTATCTCCTTTACTTCCCCACATAACTAATAAAAGCTAATGCGTAGGCCCGATTAGGCACCCAGTCCTTGAGACTGCAGGTCCCTTGGCCCCACTTACACTCTATTCATGGCTACTGTGTTTTTCTTAACCCTGCGCCGCCCTCCTCGCTCCCCACAACCCTTATCGCATGGGACTCAACACTCATGCATACATACCAGGATGTATGTATGAACAATGGAAAGAAGTTCATTGTCCTAATCCAGAAAGACAAGATTGGCCATTTGGAGGCGGGCTTAGAACGTTCTGAGTGACTCTGGGATAGACAAGCCTCTAGGTTTAGAGCTGGAGGAGCACAATTCCTAAGTGACCTTCAATAACTTCACAGCAAGCTCCCTACTGTTCTTTTCTCCTTCATACTCTGATGGAAGGGGAGATAAACCCTGTGGCTTGTGAATTTCCTCTAGCAATTAGGAAAAGTTTTCGTCACCAAAACGGAATCTTCAGGCTTTATTCTTAGAGGCATTGTAAATGAATCAGCTCTTCCACCAGGACTTTGTAATCATACTATCATTAGAAAAAAGAAAGAGAAGGAGACGAAGGAGAAGAAGAAGGAGAGAAAAAGGAATGCAAAGTAGAAGAGATAAGATTCCAGTCTGCCAAAGCCACCATTGTCTCTGAGAAACCCACATGTTAACATGGAGAGCAATGGCCACTGCACTGACGGAGATAGGAGAGGAAATTTAAAACAATGGCAAGACATCTGCCATGCCCTCTGTGCTTTAACATATTGTAGTGCAGGGGATCCTGCCGACTTCGCCATGTGTCATGTGGGGCGGCCTGCAGGGTCTCAGCTCCCCACATAAGAACGCAGGACATGGTGAGGCCCAAAAGGAACACCCACGGAGCCATAGGTAGGGGAGTCACACCACTATACTCTAGCTGGCGGCTGGGTTGGAGAAACAGAAAACAGGAGCAACACAATTCTCAACCCTCACCGCGCCGCATGCAGGCTCAGCCACCATCTCCTTGCTAGCCCCCATTTTTTTTGCTAGCCTAGCCACGGCAGTTATATTAGTGGCCAATGGCTCACTGGTTACAGCTGACGGCCAACTAGCCACAGCTGCTGGCCATTTGATCACAGTCGATGGCCATTTACTACCTGAGCCAGCACCTTTCTATGTGAGGCCGAGAGCCTGGAAACTGCTTTTTGGGACTCTGTCCCCACACATATTATCTTATTTAATCCTCACAAATAGCTCACCAGGAAGGTTTTAACAACTCTAATTTGATAGATGAGGAAACTAAAGCTCAGTGAACTCAAGTAACTTTTCAAAGTCATACAGCTAGTACAGAGCAGAGCCAGGAGTTAAATCCAAGTCTATCTGTGGCCAGAACTCATGAATTTTCCACTGTCCCCCCCATGCACTCCACCCTATGCTCAAAGCTCCAGACTAAAGTGTATGTATGTAAGCCCCTGGCTGATTGCAGGACAAATATTCCTTTAACAACTTTTGCCTGTTCAGCCTCTCTGGGAAGACATCAGAGTAATTTTCAAATATAGTTTCCCCATTTCTTTCACTCATCCAAATTCTTTATAATATTCTTATAATATCAACTACAGTCTATATTTGAAATTGAGTATATTGCTATTGAGAGTACTTATGACGGGAATGCTATATAAATCCTTACACTGTGATGAATAAAACTAAATACTTATACCAATATAAAATATTGCAAAATAAAATAATTTAAAAGAGATTTTCATCTATTTTTATCATTCTGATGCAAAACTCTACTATATTCTGACTATTTATAAAGTTCCTTCCTTACATGTTTTCTATTTTTTCCCCCATCCTGTCATTCTTTCCCCCCCAGTAATATATCTAAGGAAGAGGAAACAAGAAGTTGTACCACCTGTGTTTACTAATTATAGTGTTAGGTCTGGGTACTTTGTTAGAATACTGATTATCTCTCCAAACAGCGAACCCTACCTTTTCCTTACAACTGGCAACAATTTAAATTCAAATATCTTCATGACAGGCAGTTTTATTTTATGTGGCACACCAAAGGAGTGAGTTGGTTTGGATGTGTTTGGTTTGGGCTATATTTTCCCCCTTTCCACTTTTGGTAGAAGGTTGTGCTTCAGAAAAGTATGTTCAGTTGGCCTATACCACTGGAAAACTTGCGTGAGTTGTTCTACCCATATGCCACAAGCCTGAACCCGACAGATACCAGCTCCAAGAAAAAGTAGGGAGTTCTATCTGTGTGACTGATTTCATTTTTGGATTTTCTTTTGAGTCTGCCAATAAGTTCCAGATGGGATGTGTTGTTGTTTTGGATGCAAGTTACCTGTCCATTGGGAGCAGAAGGACACCACTAGTTTGGGCCACCCACAACTGACAGATGGCAGTGACTTTGGTCACTGATGATGTTGGCGATATTCAACTCAGCTTAGATGAGAAAGAAACCATAATACTCCTTAACAATTTCCTTTGCTCTGTCCAGTCATTCTACTAAAGAAAAAAAAGATTTGAAAAGTCAAGTCTCTAACACCATATGTGCCACATTTACATCTGGACAAGTGAGGGAATCTCCCTGGAAACAAAAAACAAAAGGAAAAAACCCTGTAGGTAACTGTTGCTCCCTAACTCTGCAAAGCTGAGCATGGTTGAATAGGGGTGGAGTGGTGTGGAACGCTTGGTTTGTGAGAATAGCCTGCTGCTATGGTCTGGCTGGTTGGGTGTACAAATTAAAACGAATTTGCATTCATCTAAAAAATTCATTTTAGATGAATTTACATGTAAAGTACTGAAAACAATCGCCAGCTGTAGTAAGCTCTCAGTAACTATTAGTCATTATTATTACTGTTTTTATGCCTATCAATGAAATGGAATCACAACTTCCTGGAGTCAAGTTGCTAGACTGTGAAGTCCATAAAGTCTGCATTCTGTATCCCCGAGTACTTAGCACATTATTTGTCACAGAGTAGAGCCCCAATAAATATTGACTCTGACCATCTTCTGTGTAGACTATGAGGTAACTTTCTAACCACTCTCTTGCTCTGTGATAACTGTCGTCAAATCCATCCTAACTGGCAAAACCAGGTCTATCCCAATCCTATCCCACCTAATCTCCCATGGCTCCCGTAAACATACTCCATCTCCAGCCAATATTGCTGATTTCCACCAGTGATGCAATGCGTGGAGGGTGGGCCTCAGCGCCAGCCATAGGGAGTGAATCACTCCTCCTTTGGACAGTTGCGATGTTCGCATTCCTCTTGCCATTGACTGATTGAGGTATGGACATACAATGGCATTTTGACCAGTTAGATGACAGAGCCAGCCTTGTGGGAGGAGGGAAGGATCTGAGAAAGATTTTCCTCAATGTTAAAGATGGACAAATAGGAGGAAATAGACGCTCTCTTCCCACTGGAGATTGTAGCGTTTGCATGTGATGCCTGGAGTTGCGCCAGCCATCTTGCATCCATGGGAGGAACTAAGCCAAAGCAGTGAGAATGACTGATGATGCACTTATCTGCTGCCTTAACCAACCCTACACCACCCAAGCTATAGAATTCTTGTCATATATATATACACATATATACTTGATTTTGACTTTACTGTTACATCTAGCCCTAAGAGATACACAAGAAATCCTCCCCCTCCCCCAAAAGGCCAAAATATGATACTTACCTCAAAAAAAGCACATACATCAAATATATAGCTCATTCAATTTTCAGAAACTAAATATACCCATGCAACCAGCATTGACATAAAAATTTAACTTCATTAATATTTTAATAAATAAATAAAGATTAAAACTTTTTTTTAACTTAACAAAATAGGCAAAAATGAAATGTTAATATTTTTTCTCTGGACTTGGATATAGAAAAGTATAATCTCATACTTTTGGTGAGAGTGAAATTTGGCAATACGTTATCAACATTTTTAACATGTTTACCTCATAACTCAGCAGTACCAGTTCTAGGAACTAATAAAATCAATGTGCAAGGAGGCATATTAATCTTCATTGTTGGTGTTTCACACCAAATATTTGCATATAATCCAGGTAGCCATCAATAGAGAATTAGTTAAATAAAATTTTGTGTATCTTAAAAAAGATGAGATCTTTATGAATTGACATGGAACATTCACCACGATATACTATTCAATAAAATCAGCATGCTGTCTGAGCCTATTTATAGGGGTGCTCTCTGAAGGACAAAAGTGTGGACATCTACTTTGTGCACCATTATAGTGAGTCAATAGGTACATGTCACTATTTTCATGGGCAGTCACCCTGAGAGAGCTGAGAACAAATGTCCTGCCGGGTGCTGGATGGGTCCCTGACCCAACACACCAGCCCTCTCCCTGACTCCCACCTGCCTTGGGTAACGCTGTGGTTCTCACCTGACTGTCCCTGTACCACTGGCCAGATACAGAGATGGTCTAAGAAGGACCCTGGGTTTTCACAGCAACCACAAAGAATTCACTGTAAAGACTACAGGCAATTATATTAATGGAAACTTTTACATTTTTATAACTTACCATAATTTCTATAAGGATTCCAACTATATGACATTCTGGAAAAGGCAAAACTATGGAGATCAGTGGTTGCCAGGAGTTAGGGTGGGGTAGAAATGAACAGGCAGAGCACAGGGGATTTTTAGGGCAGTGAAACAATGGTGGGATACATGTCATTCATATACATTTGTCCAAACCCACAGAATGTACAACACCACGAGTGAGCCCTAAGGTCAACTACAGACTTTGCATGACAACGATGCATCCAAGTAGGCTCATCCATGGTTACAAATGTATCACTCCGGTGAGGGATGTTGGAAGTAACAGGGGCTATACATGTGCGGAGCCGGGAGGTTCACGAGAACACTGTACTTTCTACTCAACTTTGCTGTGAACCTGAAACTGCTCTAAAATATAAAGTCTATTCAAAAATCCTGTAAGCATAAAAACGTTCTTCTTGGGAAATGTCTTTCAGATCTCTTATTGTGAGAAAATTAACTGGTGTGAGCTAAAATTGGAAAGGTTTAAAAGACTGGCTTCTTATAGCCTGTTTCTGAAGACCCACTGACCATAGCACCCTAAACAACACCTATTCTTCTCATACCTCAAACATTTATCTGCTCCAGGATGTTTTGTACTTAGAGATAAGTTTTCACCCAAAGCATTGCAGACACAGATGAAATCAAATAGATAGAGATGGTTTCAATCACTTGCAGTGTTTAAAATATTTATAATCCTTTCTATAGCCAAAGGCAGCCAGGCTAATTATTTACCAAGCAAGTGGAAATGACTTCCCTGGGGATATAACAGAACTTACACTTGAACTGGGAGAGAGATTCGTAGTTAGTTGGAGTCCAGGGAGTCTCAAAAGCATCTTGGAGTGGCTCTATTTTAGCCTCAAATAAGAATGGGACCGTGGTGCTGCAAATGACACATTTGCTACTGAAAAGATCAAAGGGGGCTGGGAGAGCTTCTGTAGCTAGTCCAAACGTTCATTTTAAGTATCTCTAAAGAGCTGCAGCGAGATAAATCTATGCTCTCTGGGGCTAGAGCGTCCCAAAATGGAAAGACTCTAGATTCCAGGAGAGAGATTTAATGAAGGGGGAGGTTATCGGGGCTCCACAAAGGGCTTTAAATTTCCCAGCTGAACAGCTTTTTATTGGTAATGACGTTGATTTTATGGGTTTTTCTAATTAGAAGACCAATTAAGGCTTACTTTAATTTTTTTCAGACAACACAGGAACATTTAGACCTGAAATTGATGCTTCCTCTCATCAACCACCTCCAAAAATAACGACAGTAATGGCTCAGTTATAGTCTTCCAAATATATATATATTATTATATTATAATATATATATATTATTAGCTACATATTTAGATATCACACTATAATGTTGTTGGTCATTCCCAGCTCTTCTTGAATTGTTCACTTAATGACAGAGAGGTTTGGAGACTTGATGTATAAATGTTTAAAGTAATGATAACACTTCCTAAACACTGCCAGCTGTGTTTTCTAAATTTGAAAAACCTCATCTGGGAGTATATTGCAAGCCAGACATTTAGAAGTTATCCTTAATAAGATCCTCTCCCTCACTACCATGTTTGATCTAAAACTATGCCCAACCAATTCGATATCCTGCCCTGTTCATGTCTCTCCATTTTTATCATCACTAACCTTGGTCCAAGTCATCGAAAGCTCCCATCTGAACTGCTACAGCTGGCTCCTTTGGATCATGCCCTCTTCTAACCCATTCTCCACAAAACAGCTAGAGTGCTCTTTTTAAAAACATAAATCTAATCCTATCATCCACTTATCAAGCGCTTTGTATTGCACACACAACAAATCCTAGCATGATGTTGCCATCAGTCCTTACATGATACTTCTTTGCTTCCCTGTCCGGCCTCAGCCACTCTCCTCTCATTCCCCAGGCTCCAGCCATTCTGGCTTTCAATTCCTGGAGGGCCCACGTTCCTTCCAGATAGGTGGACCCTGCTGTTCTCTGCCTGGAATCTTCTTCAACCCTCCTTACTTCATCTAGTTAACTCCTATTCAGACTTCAGATCTCAGCTCAAACACTATTTTGTCAAGATAATTTTTTACTGTATGTCTGTGTGATTGTTTGGTGAATGTCTCCATTGTCCCCAAGACTCTAGTCTGCATGCAGCCCAGTCTGTTTTAATACCTGGTTTCCTCAGAAACTAACAAAGTGGCAGTCATATGGCAAGAACTGGAGTATTTGCTGAGTCCATTTATTATACTTCCCAGTGAAGGAACTTAGTTTGCTAACAATTAAAGGACTAGTACAAATGAAACTGCTGGACAGAATCCCAGCTGAGGAAACATGGACCTTGTCTTCTGGTAAAAGAGCCCAAAAGTAGGAGTTTTCTCTGCCCTTCAGAGACCACCCATGCATCAACCCACCCCAGATTCCGGTTGTGCTCTGTTCAGCTTGGCAGTGCCTGGATAATTAGAGATGACATTATACATATGGATAGCAGTACTGAATCCCTCTTTTTCTCAAGGTGAAAAGATTATTTCTCAAAGATTTCAATTAATTAATTAATTAAATTTTTAATAGTGAGTTGAGCTGGGGAAATAAACCAAAGCCATTAATAATTACTTTTCCATCCTTTGGTGCCCTCTATCGACAGTAAACTCAACTGCAGTGAAATTATACCAACTTTTCTGGCTAGAAAAGCTAAGAGGAGGGTATTTGCAGGTCCTTCTATCAATAGAAGGTGAATTTACAGTCTTTGGGAAAATCCGACTACTCTGTTATCAAAAGCAGTGCTTATGGGTTCGTGCATCTGAACATTTAGCCTCACCTTGAGGCTTCTGCATCTGGCCAATGTTAGAATTCTGAGTAAAATTGTGGTAGAATTTCCAAGTCTCAATAAGTAAAAATTGCAGTAAGAAAAAATCATTTTTGCCTGTACAGAAAATACACTTTACACTGAGTTGCCAGATTGTCTTTTTGTTTTTCCTGCCTGGGCAAAAAGCAGGCCTAAACTGGAAACAAAGACAAAGCAAATATTAAAATACAACATTTACTTAAATATTTCAATTTTTTTCAAATAATTTTAGTTCCAAAATAATGTCAGATCTTTTCCAAACATATGACCCACTTCTCATAGAAAAATGGATGAATCAGTGAAAAAGGATACATCAAATTCATATATGATTTTAATCAGAAGCACCATTGGGTTAGCAACATTTTTTTAAAGCATTGAAAATTGAAGCAAAAAACAAAAAGAAAAGAAAATTCCCTGAAATAAATTAATTATATATATTTGGTTTTCAGAATTTTTAGAAGGAGACTCATGGAGAACAGCACCTGAGAACCTGATGGTTGGCGACTTTAAATTTTTTCAGTTGTCAGCCAAGACAACTCTCCCATTGTTTTCCTATGAAGTGGTCAGTGGATAGAAATGAAAGAATGATGAATGGCTATATTAGAATCTACAACTCAGTTTTGTAGGTCAGAAGTGCGTTTGGATGCTGAGGCAGTATCTGGAAAGCTGGGGCCAGAAGAATCCCTAGAAAAACATTGGCTGCCAAGTCAGCCAGATCTGGTATCATCTTGAGTCTGCCGTTCCCTTGTGGTTTGACTTTCTGAAAATACTTTAATTCCTCTTATTCTCAGATTCCTCATCTGTAAACTTGAGACAGAGTAACATGGTGATAGGTGTTGTAAGGATTAAATGAAATACCATACGTCGAGTGACTAGCACAGTGCTATCCAATAGAAATATAATGCGAGCCACATGTGTCACTTTAAATTGTCTAGTAGGCACACAAAAACAGTAAGAAGAAACAAGTAAGTGTTATGTCAATATTATATTTTATTTGATCCAATATATCTCAATTATTATCAGTGCAACGTGTAATAATATAAAAATTACTAATAGATTTGACACTCTTTTTATACAAAATCAACAAAATTCAGTGTGTATTTTACACCAACAGCACATCTCCATTCAGACACTAACTTTTCAATGATTAATGCAAAATGTGGGTCTACCAAAGCAATAAAGTTGTCTTTAATGGAACAATATTTTTCATTGCTTCAGTTTTTAAAGTAAAATTTGAGAGACAGTACCTCTGCCTCTCTCGTCACCTAATTTTGTGTGTCATCTTGACTGGGTGCCCAGATTAAACACAATTTGGGGTGTGTCTAGGAGATTTGGGGTGTTCCTGGATGAGGTTAGCATTTAAATTGGTGCACTCAATAAAGTAGGTTGCCCTCCCCGGTGTGGCTGGACATTGTCCAATCTGTTGAGAACTTGAATAGAACAAAAGGCAGGAGGGGGAGTGGGAAGGGAGGGGGGGAGGAGGGGAAGAAGGAGGAGGAGGGAAAGAGAAGAAAAGAAGAAATTCACCCTTTTTTTCCTGCGTCACTGCTTGAGCTGGGACATCTCAATCGCCTCTTCTGCCCTTGCACTGGGATTTATGCCACTGCCTCCCTGATTCTCAGACTTTGGACTCAGACTAAGCTACACCACCAGCTTTCCTGGGTCTCCAGCTTGCAGATGGCCGAGTGGGGGACTTCTCAGGCTCCATAATCATGTGAGCCAATGCCCTCATACTAAATCTTCAAATACATTGTTTCTCTGGAGAGCCCTGACTAATACACTACTATATTGGACAGCACAGAACTAACACATTCCCAGCCTACAGAAGTTTCTGGTACACGCTAGCTCCAAAGTCATCTCTATCCTGGCTCTGTCACCAACTAAATGACCTTGAACAAATCATTGACTTCTCTGGACCTCGCTTTCCTCATCTGTAAAATAAGGGTGTTGAACTATGTGATCTTTGAGAGCCCTTCTAATCTATAATTTTGTATTTCTAAAATCTCCCCTAACCCCCTGGTCTCCCCTAATTTCCAGAATGGAAAGCAGAAACTCTCTGTTTATCCTTACACTATCAATTCCGTTCTACAATCTCTAATGAAGCACCAACTGTATGTGAAGACCTGAAGATACAGACATAAATACATGACTCGCCCTGCTCACAGTTGAATGATGTAATTCATTATAGCACACATAGAACAAGCTATGTTCAAGCTATGAACAATCTCTGTGGTAACAGTTTGTACAGTGCAATAGTTCCACAGAGTTCACAAAATTATTGTTTGAATTTAGCAAATTCAGTGAAAAATCAGTCAAACTATGCGTTCAGCACCACCAAACACAATAGCTAGTATATTGGACTTTTTTAAATTTTGAACCTATGCTCTAGGTTTTACTTGGCCATAGCCTAAATAGCTAAGGAAAATACTATCAAAGGTACCAAAACACGTATGTCCTTTTCTGCAATATGCTTTATCAGGTCTATCAGGGCTGGGAGCCGTGGGTCCAGACCTGTTCACCAGGGACTTTCCTGAGAACAGCAAGTTCTTTTGCCAACACTTGCCAAGCAGATACCAGCCTGTGAGTTCCAAGTTTGCATAAAGCAATTTTCAGCCGAGGCAAAGCGTTCAGAGACCCCACTGGCATAGTCAGCAGTATCTCTTTCAACTCACCTGGTCTAAATGCTGCCCACGGTCCACAAAATAATCCACTTCCACCTCAGCTACTGAGACTGCCAAGTCACCTCTTCCACTTCAACTCTGCAATTGAGAACCCATGCGGTTTGCATTTGCTAATGGTGACCAAAGGCCTGTCCCCCCAAGTTCCTTCGCTGAAGGACAAAGAGGCAGCTATAAATTTCCCTGAACCCTGCTGTAGAAAGCTATTTAGTGTTTTTTAGGACTCTGAAGCATTTATTTCTGCCCCACGTAGAAACTATCCTCTGCAATAAAGTGGGTAGGCTTCTCCAAAGAAATCATTTGATGATCTAGCTGGCCAAACATCAAAATGATTAAAACGGAGGCAAAGAATCCACATGTTGCTGTTACCTTAATGATTAAAACATGCAGCTCATTAATTTAAATCTGACAGTGGGTGGACAACTCATATGTAATGTCTTACTCCAGTTGAAAAGACTCGTCCCATGACAAGCCTGGCTCCCCATTTCTTTTATTACTGCGAATTCATTGGTACAATCCAAAATGATTAAAGCCATAGAGATTGAATCGCAGACAAAGAACTTCAGACTGGACCAGGGATGAGAAAATAAAACCCCAACTGAGTACAAGACACAAGGGACTAAGGATCAAAACATTCAAGTTTTTTTTTTTTAAGCTGGAAAACCCAACTTTCTAGTTTATAAAACGGTAGAAAAAATAACTGACATAAACTGTTAATATACTAATACTTTCTTTGTAGGAGGCATTCTTCCAGGGTCTCTAAAAGAAAACCCTTAAAGTCATATATGTATTGTACATAAAATGTCAGGCGTATAAGAAAACTAATGAAACAGATTCCTGGGTCCAGTTCTCTTTGCCCATTGCTACTCGTATGAAAATGGAGAAATTTTTTTAATTTGATTACTGGGATGATTATTAGCAAAATAACATATAAATTTAATTGTAAAACACAACAGACTCAAACTAACATTTCACAGAATTACAGACAAAAAAGAAAAAATTCTTCAAATTGCCTCCATATATGTAACCCATAAAAAAGAAAAATTTTCCATAACTATTCCTTTGCACGAATCTAAAGCAAGTAACTCAAACCTCCACTATCACTCAAAAAGCAAGGAGAGTCTTTTCTATTGCTGATATGCTGCATCTAATTTGAAAAATCCACTTTAAATCACATCTCAGTCACCAAAGTTGAGCCTTGTTCTTTTTTCTCTTAAGTTATAACTAATCTATTAAAGCAGACTATACCCTTAGGTGATGTTAGGTTAGCCTACAGAGGAGATTTCTGCCCCTGCTGTAACACATCTTTCACACTCCGTCCATTCCCAGGGAACCCTCTTGATCTAACTCATGAAACAGATCACTTGTTACAGATCAGCTGAGGGACACAATTCTTAGAATACATTTCAGTGCTTCTTAGACACAAAAGGGGCTCATATTGAAAGAGACCATATTTCAACCAAATGGGAAATTTCATTCTGATATTCCACTGGTAGACAGCCAGTTCTTTCAATGGAAAGACAATCATGACAAATGCTATATGAATTTTCCCCACATGACTATGGATGGGTTCTTTTTAAGTCAAAATAAGCTTATCTTCAGTAATAAAAATACTTAAAGCGAAACTCAAATGCGTGGTGTCTAAAGCAACCCACTTGGCCTGTGAGTTGACACGAGGGCCGTCTTGCTACCAAGACAGAGAGAGTAACTAAATGGGGATGCCACAACGCGTAGTTTCTGTTTGTGTAGATGGGGCCTATTTTTGGTTAATTTCCTCTGCATGGGCAAAGCTGGCAATAGGATATTGATGCCAAAGAATAACATGTAAGGCCAAATCTCAGTATTTTTAAATGAACTCTTTCATAGGAATCCTTCTTTATAACCTGCTGTTTAACATATTTTACAATGCATTTATTATATCGTGCTTCAACATTAGAACTTTTAGTTTGGGACTAACAGAAATAGTTCAGCTAATGGAAATAAAAATATTTTCGTGCTGTACTACATGGTAATTTAAAACATTTCAGTTAAACAAACTGTCTCATTAGAGCTCCTTGATGATATAGCTCAGCTGGCTTTGAGATGGTCAGAACTCCCCACGATGCTACTGGGATGCCCTCTAACTTTCAAATGAATGTGCTAAGGAAGGAAGGTTACATCTGCCAAACGACCTACTTTGAAAACCTTTGAAGCCATTTTTGTGGTGTAGACCCAGAGCAAATTACCCTTGTTTAATAAGTAGCTTCCAATTTGTGTTCCCAAAGGCATCCGAGTTCTACCACTGATATCTATTTTTTAAATTCTATTGTTTCTCCTATTGTTCATATCTTCAGATTATTTGAAAGCACATTGTTCATAAAGTTCTTGTTGTCCCGTTACTACTTTGCTTTTCACAGGGTAGTCTTTTAATGAATGTTATTACAAAAAAATTCACTGCTTTATATCATATTCTCTACCATTTCCCCCCAAAAGGTTCTAGACTTACTTGGACATTTTTTCCTAAGAAACAAAAGATTCTGTACACAAACTAAACTGGTGAAAATACTGAGATACTCTTAAGTATCTCAATTAAGTATCTAAATTAAATGCTGTTACTTTAAGTTGAATATTCAAATGTCTTCAGGTAAGCTGAAGGTTTAAAAAGAAATTTTGTTAATTAGCTGTGGTTGAAAACAGATGAAAAACACAAAAATTTCAAGTTCTTAACATAAACAAGAAGTGAGACTTTCAAATTATTTATATCACCAACACAAAGAGCCTCTTGAATTTAAACACCTGTTAATTTAATTTAAATATCAGTTAATTTAAAAATCAACTGTTGGATATAACAAACAGCAGAATGATCAACTGGCTGGATTTTCAACTAGTTCTTTCACTACTATATGCTACAGCAATAGAAAAGTACATGTGTAGATTTTGAGATCTCAATTCAAATCCAATTTAACTTGTAAAAGTAATGCAGTTTTATTTATTCAGGCCTGCTAATAATTACATATCTTTTATCTTGATTGCAAAGACCATTTCTGTATTAGTTAGGTTAAGTGATGCTAGCTGTTATAGCAGACCACAAGATTTCAGTGGCCTCATGCAATAAAAATTTCTCTCTATACTTCATTTTAAATTAAAAGAAAAGTTTTTTCTCTTTCACACAATGTCCACTGTGGTCATTTCATCTTGTGACTTCAAAATAACTGAAGTCTCAAAGTGCTCTCTTGAATCATATATAGTCTGAGGATGGACATCAGAGAGAGTATGAAGATTATTGCAGGAGTTTGCAGGGAGAGGAGGCTGGGCCTGGAACTTATGTACTTTACTTCCACCCACATCTCACTGGTCAGAATTCGGTTACATGGTCACAACTAAGTACAGAAGAGGCTGGAAAATGGAGGCTGGCTGGTTGCCCAAGAGGTAAGAAATGGGTTTTGATGGACACATAGAAATCTTGCTACAAGTCTCTATGGATAGCTATGGCAGGAACTTGCTAAAAGGGATATAATCTCACCATTGCTCTTACAACAAGCGAAATGATCATTTTGTCTTCAAATAGAATAATAAATATAAAGTCTATGTAGTAACACTTAAAGAACTATTCCAACTAAAAGGTGTTGTGTAATAAATAATGATCTACAAATATGGTGTTTAGTCATCTCTGCCTCAGGTGCCTCTTCAAGGCAGCAGATGGATTGTTTTTCTCACGAAATTCTCTGAATCTCTGAATTCTAAATGTACTTCTCTTTCCCACTCACCTGGCTGCCAAAAATAGCAGACTTCAGTTAACTTTATCTTAAATCCTGAAATCTGGAGTGAATCAAATTAAATGTCACCTGAATGCTGCTTTTCTTTTTTTCCCTCTGGTCTGTGTGAACTAAACAGTGTTTTGAAAAGCAAACCTCACAAACCAATTTGAAGCTGAAGCTTTGTGTGCACGTGTGTGTTTGTGTGTGTGTGTGTGTGTGTGTGCATGTGTGTGTGTGTTTAGGCTACATATTTTTAAAAGCTTGAACCTAGCTGAAACCTCAACAGAACATCCAAATAGTCTCTCAACTGATATTTCATTCTGTTTAAGTTCCTGCCAGAGGTCTGATTTCATGAGTCCTTGTTAATTACCAAGCTTCCAAAACTTTGTGCAATGACCCAGGATGCAAAAGGCCACCCACCCATTGTATAACTAGTCTCCAAAGCAAAAATTAAGCAGAAAATTGAGGCAAGTATGCAGGAAATTAGACAAAACCTTATAGCCTGATTTGTATCCTCTTTTAAATATCACAACCCCAGAGCACAACAGCACATAATTAATTGACAGGCAATGTAGAGGAGAGTAACGGACAGGACTGAGACCCTTCAGGGACTGGCCTAGAAAGAGAGAGAAAAGGAACCGGGAGACCAGTGGCTCCATCTTAACCCAGTCCCGAGAGGTAGGTCTTTCTGAGCTCTGGCCCTGTCTAATCCCTCAATGACTTCAAACATATTGCTCAATGCTTCTATCTTTTTCAAATGGGGATTATATGAAATGGGTTCAATCTCATCTCTGGGCAGAGGTACATCCACATGACTATCTTCTGTGTGGTTTTAGGTCGTTTCAGTGATTGGTTCTTGAAAACGCTGAGGACTGAGAACAATGGTAATGTTGAAACAGATGGTGCTGCCGGGACCCAAGTCCCTCCAGCCAGGAGCTCAGGTAGAAATTTATCTTGAAGCAGAGCTTGACTGACTACAGCAGGCACAGCGGGTGTGTGGCAGTTGCAATACCCAGCTCACCTCCAAAATATACATCTATACCTGCTGATAGATCACCAAAGTCCTCCATCGAGCACAGACTTGCCCACAAAATCCTTTCAAAAATACTTTGGACAGTCCCTGCTGACCTATCAGCCACTACTAATCTCTTTCCATTCCCAGATTATCACATAGAAAGAAGCATATGTAAAGTGGGAAGGAAGCCTTGAAGAAGAAAAAAGTAATTTTGACTTCTTGCTTTGGTTTTCTGTGTCTAGAGACAAGAAAACAAACAAACAAACAAACAAAAAACTATGACTAAAGCCAATTCTTGATCATCTGTGATAATGGAGAGCATGGTGTAGCATGAATGAGTCAAATTAATAAATCTCAAAAAGTCTATGGAAGACTTAAAGGAAAATGATGTCTAAATAGAAAACATGATAGGATCACAAAAAGCTTAAGCTTCATTTGAAAACAAATAGAAAAACGAATCCATGGTAGAAAACCATGGGCAAACCTCTTCTTTTGTCAGGGTTTTTTACAAGTAACTAAGTCTGCAGATTTTATTTTCACCTTCTCTGCCTGTCACTATGTGTGGACTAGTAGGTGGGGTAATGCATCTGAAGAGGGCAAGAGGCAAAAAGGAACAAAGCAACTGAGCTGAGGAACCACAAATATGTTGACTGCTTCTTGAATAAATAATACGTATCTGCAGACTGAAATTTTTGGTGATTAACATATGAAGTCTCAGTGCTCAGGAAAGAGAAAGGTTAAGTAGCAGTAGGGAGAGACTATAGGAAAAAACTAAAAATATTTCAAAGGAAAAAATCTATGAACTAGGAAAAAAGATATCTCCATAAACAATTTTGTTTAGCTTTTGGATAAAAGACATGGTCATCTATGTCAACTCTGGGTCAGGATGTTCTGAGAGAAGCAGAATAGCATAGCAGTGGCCAGACTCTAGAGCCAGACTCTGTGGGTTCAATCCCAGTTCTACAACTTTCTAGCTCTGTGACCTTGGGCAAGTTACACGACTTCTCTGTGCCTCAGTTCTCTTCTCTATAAAGTGCAGATGATAATAGAACCCATCTCATAATATTATGAAAAGATTTAAATGAGTTAATATATCTAACATCTAGAATAGTTCTTGATACATAATAGGTTCTGCTAGAGTATTTGCAGTTATTCTTAATTGCTACAAGTTGCTAAGATCAAATCTCAAAGGAATAACAGGTACTTTAAAAAAATAGTAAGACGTTTTTGTTGAGTTTTGTTATCATGTGTTTTAGATACTTTGGAGAGGGTATTGGTTTTCTATTGCTGTTGTAACAAAGTCCCACAAATTTAGTGGCTTAAGCAACACAAACTTATTATCTTACACTGCTGGAGGTCAAAAGTCCGAAATGAATCTCACTGGGCTAACATCAAGATATTGGCAGGGCACTGCTTTTCTGGGGAAAATTCGTTGTCTTGCCTTTTCAGTATTTTGCAGCTGCCCACGTTCCTTGGCTGGCAGCCTCCTCCCATTGTCAAAGCAGCAGTGTTGTTAGTACACGCGGATCCAGGGAAAGGCCCCAGAACTGAAACTCTTACCTCCATGAGCAGAGGCCAGGGAAAGACCAAAGATAGAAGCTGGCCACTGCAGTCTGGTGATTAAGAGTGTATTAAGGCATATCTTGGGCAGCTGCAAGACAAAATGGATCCCCGTGCCGAATGGCGGGTACCAAAGGATTATATAGGGTAAAGGGCAATAGGCACAGGTACTCATATGTGAATGCTGGCAGGTACGGGACATTACATGCGTGACCAGGTCACAGTGGCCTATCCAGGAATCAGCACCTGGTGGGAGGCAGGCAGGGATGCTGATTTATGTCAGAATGAACACTGATTATGACCAGACAGTCTACAAGGGGGGTTGTGGTAAGCAATCTCTGTTCTGGCCCGGGTCCAGCTTCATGTCACGGAACAGTCTCTCTTCCACAAATGCCCAGTCAAGTCTTTGTCACATCGCATCACTCTAACACTGACTTTTCTACTTCCTTCACATTTGAAGACCTGCGTGAACACAATGGATCCACCCGGATATGCCAGGAAAATCCCCCTATTGTAAGGGCAGCTGATGAGCAAACTTCATCCCATCTGTCACCCTAATGCCTCTTTGCCATGGAATGAAACATATTCACTGGTTCCAGGATTTAGGATGTAAACATGTTTTGGTGGTGGCGGGGAGGGCATTGCTCCACTTACCACACTGAGGAAAGAGAATCTATCTTAGCAGTGAGGAAAAAGAGTCTATCTGAAACACTAGAATGCTTTACATAGTCAGAAGAATTCTGTAGTCAGCAGACGAGAGATCTGAGTTCAAGCCTATGTTGGGTTATTTCTCTATAAGTTTGTTTTATGACTAGTTTTATGACCTCGATAAGTTTTCAACCACTAGAACTCTCTGGACTTCTGTTCAATCAGAGTTGGTGTGCACTACCAAAGTCTGCACCCCTGTCTAGGTATTCACCCCCAAAACAGTAATTTGGTAACAGCGAGCATATAGCAGAGGAGTATGAGATCATCATCTCTAGTGGAAAAACAACTCAAAAATGCTTGAGTGACAGACAATGGCCATAAGCAGTGTCTATTTCACTTGTGAATAACAGCACATCCCCAAGCTTTGGCTGCCTGCTAACCTTGGGACTGCTAGCCTCCGGTTCCAACTGGGAAACAACAAAGATCTTACTAGCTTTCTGATCTAGTCTGTTTTGAGTTCTTGTATACTTACCCAGATGTTTTTAGCTAGTGGCATGCTGTTGCCTTCATAAGTTTGTCATTTACAGAATCTTAGAAAGTGGTCTGAGTCCCCTACTTCTCTTCCCAGGCAAGAACAGCTGTGTCATAGCAAATCCATCCAGCATTCAGCTGCTGTTCATGCCGGACCTCCAGGGTTGGTAGATCTTTCCAAGTAAATTTGAGGCTTCTCTTTTCTCTTTGTTCCCTGTGGCTATCTACGACTAGGAGGTGGGTCTCAGAGCTGTGTGGTCCAGTAGGGATATTTTGGACTAATAAAATCCATTGTGCTTAGAAACTTACATTCGTGTGGTACCACAATAAAGTTCCTGGGTTGAATTTGCTTGTCTGTGCTAGAAAACATCAGTGGACCATGGAAAAGGAGCCAAAGCCTTAAAGGAAATGAGAGAGAAGTTGTGTCTAACAGATGGTGTGGAGCAGGAAGGTAACAAAGAGTCTAAGATGAGTGACTTACCTTTACTGCTGAAGGCATGACCTTGACAATATCATGAAGCCAGGCAGCAAGAAATGAATGTCATGTAGCTGTTCTTCATTCCCAAGCAAAACAAATTTTCTCCTCTAGCTTTTCTTCATCAGAGTGGTTCATTAACAAAAATCCTGCAATTAAAAAAAAAATTTTAATGCTTTCTCTATAAGTTTGTCATGTGGAAATAAATCACTTATTATATCATTTAGATTAAATTTCCTAAGGTGGAAATATTTGGCTATGCGAACAATGCATCTGGCATAGCCACGGCAGGGCCCCTGGTGGTGGATTGCTGTGTTTGAATGATTTTAGTGGATGCGGCTCTTGGCCGACAAGAACGTGAAATCTGTTCTTTATTTATCTGTTTTATATACCAATATCCAGGAAATCCTTCCCCTTTCTCCTTGCATTTGGAAATTTTTGATTGAATTTTATGTGATAGCTGGGTCTCTGTCCATGTTGTATATATTTTTACTTAATGATGGAAAAAGTTGATTGATTAATCAGAATGCTCGATTACTAGGCTGAATAGCTATTACCATTTTTAATCACTAAGGTTCACTTAGCCAGAAAATCCTGTTTGCCTCAACCCCTGTTAATAGAATCGTTTACAAATATATTGGTTGAGGCGGCAGCTGGTTAGTTCAGTTGGTTAGAGCGCGGTGCTCATAACACCAAGGTTGCCGGTTGGATCCCCACATGGGCCACTGTGAGCTGCGCCGTCCACTAGATTGAAACAACTACTTGACTGAGAGCTGATGGGTCCTAGAAAAACACTCTTAAAATAAATAAAAGTTTAAAGAAAAAAAATATGTATGTGTATATATATATATATATATAGATACTGGTTTGTTTTCTTACAATGAGAAGTATAATGCACTGAATTACATGCTTTTTTGTTTTGTTTTCATTTTTTTACTACCATATTAAGGATCTTGTAGGGTATGGAAGTCAAAACTCTGGACATTGTACAGCCATAGATTGAAGATTGGGGTGGATATGTACTAGCCCTAGAACTTGCCATTGTATCTATTACTTTTTAATTAAATGACTGATAATGTAATATATTCTTTTTCCTGAAAGCCAAATGTGGAAGCTAATTCCAGTTAATTTATGGTTTCATTTCACTGACATCCACTTAATGAGATTTTACTATAAGATAGCTAATTCTGTTATGAATTATGAGATTTATTTGGGGGCAAAACTAACACAAGCAGGAAGAAAATGAATGTCTTTAAAACTTGAAAGATGAGGCTTTTAGAACTTATTTTCTGCATGCCACACAGGTCTGCCTATTTCCAGTGAAACCTAATTTCAAACACCTCCTTTTATCTCTAAGAATTTGGCTCTGATTGTTTCTGCTTTGGTGACACCCTGGTGGCTTCTTTCTATTCAGAAATTGTCAAAAAAAAAAAAAAAAAATGTGGACCATCCTGATGAGATCAGTCTCTGGGATCCATGTCGAGGTCAAGCCTCGCTCTCTGAAGAGTTCCTCTGATCCTGCTGCCTGAGGTGGTGGGCTGGCTTTGGAGCAGGACTTAATTTTATCTGATTTTAAATCATGTGCTCAACTGCTTTCTCTTTCTCAGATAGTGAAAAGCCACCAAAGAACAGCTTGATGCATAAGGAAAAGCAAATTCAGGGATATTATCCACCTGCTTGTAAATAATAGGCTCGTGGATAGGAGGTAGTTAATTCTACGCAATATTAGGCGGTCCTTTAATAAAAGCAAGAGAAATGAAAAGATCCCAGGATTTCTTTGTCAGGCTTAACAAGTCTCCCTTGCTCCAATCGCCTAGTTTCTTAGAAGGGGTATTTTTTCTCTCTTATAATCTGGAAATACACGTGCCTAATTGAAATAAGATGTACTCCTTAAATGATGAAAATAAAAAGCGATCAAAATAAATTTTTGTTATCCGTTGGGCATTGGGGGTTTAAATGCAAATTGCATGGCTTGCAGTGTGGGGAATTAATTATTGGTAATTGAAGTTGTAAGCTTAATTCCCTGCTTGCTTCGGTGAAAATGAATCCTTTTATTTAATATTAAAATAAGCACCACTAACCTCATGATCTAGGACAGCACATGCATTTAGCCACTGAGCAACAATGAATGTTAAAAAAAAAAAATTAGCTTTATCTTTTAAACACTGAATTGTGATTAAAACATTGGGAAGTAAGTACATTAGCAAATAACATAACAGATGGTGTTGAGTACTCTTAATAGATCCTGTTCTTGTACACTGGTTAGTGAACCATTTTGTATTCTAGTAAAAGTCTGAACCATTAAAACATTAATATATATCACATATTAATGTAGATAACATATTATAATTAATTTATTATGTAATTGTAAATTATATATACATGTAATTATATATAAATGTAATTATACATTATATATACTTTTGGAAAACTTGTCCTCAGTGAAATGTTTTCATTGAAATGTATGGTCATATTGAAGCAGAATGACCATTTAAATTGCTAAACAAGTAAATTTGCTGCCCGGTGGTTCTACTGTGAGGAGTTCGTTCCTTTCCCTGAGGAGGGAATGTTATGGCCCAGCATGGTGTGGACTCTGCTTTCTGCCCCCTTCTCATCACTGATCTGTCTCTGTGTCTGGGCTCCAGCCATGCAGGAATGTTCTGGGCATTTACACTCACTGTTACTTAGGTTTCCCAGGCCCCTTGTATCTGTCCTTTGCCTAATCAATATCTTTTATTCCTCTCAGATCTCAGCTCACACATGACACCTGAGATTGGGGCAAGTCCTCCTTTTTTATATTCTTATCACAGTAAGTCATGTTGTAATTACTTGTTTCATGCTTGTCCCTTGTGCCAGGGTATAGTTGCAAACGGCAGGAACAGTGTCTGCCTCGCCAACTAGAACTCCATTAACTAGTTCAGAGCCTTGCACATACTGAGAATCAAGAAACATGTTTGAGGGAAGAAAGGAAGGAAGGATGAAGGTTATTAGGTCAGTGCAAAAGTAATTGTGATAATTAAGGTTGGTGTGACAGACGCTTGGCAAAATTCCCATTTTATAGTCCTGAAGTATCCGTAACAGTTATATAATTAATGATTTCTTCTCAATTTTTTTTGAGCAACAAATGGAATTAATATTTTCAGACTTTTTATTTATTGTGCTTCGAGTGAAACTTCCCAGAAGACAATTTATCCATATTTCAATAATTTACACATGTAATTGTGTAACAAGTAACATAAGAAAAATTTCTTGTTCAGAAATGAAGCTTGCTTGTTGTTTAATGTGTTTATTAGAGGTAACATGGACATTGCACTTTCCTTGAATAAGAAAGAAGAGTTGGAATTTGCTCTCAGAGGAAGCTATCATTTCTGACCTAGGAGAGGTAATAGATGCCTTCTGTGCATAAAGTTTGGACATGGGTTTTGGAAAAAACCCTCTATGTCCACTTCAAGGACCAAAATGTAGCTGCTAAGATAGTTCAAACTTTCAAAACTATTTTTCTCAAAAACAGAGGGCTTAAATGAACACATGTTTAATCAAAATAACGTTTCACATTGTCATGAGTAGAGCATAAAGGAGACAGAAGAACCCTTTGATTTGTCTTTATCTCGATATCCTGAAACTGATGCCTTATTACATATTTTTAGAGGAGCAAAAGTAGGTCTAACTGGTTTTCTGAGTTAAGATGGTAGACTGAACCACACACCTAACTTTGCTCCACTGAAAAATTCCACTAAAACTTGAGTAAAGAAATTTTCTTTAAAAGGTATAAACCCACATGAAAAAGAACACAGGAGGACAAAAGAGCAGTAAAAGTTCAGAATCTGGAAAACAGATTGACAACTGGCAGCACCATATACCACTGCAATTGGTGTAAAGGGGAGGCTAAAATATCCAGGTGGCTAAAACAAGGTGAGGGGGGAAAGCTGTTCCATTGGGGGAGATCACCATATCCCCACTAGCTCTGCACATTGTGGGGCAATTGTCCTTTCCCCACCTGAATATAATAGTTTTTTCTCAGGAGTAGGTATAGCAGAAGGCCTCTGAACTGCAGGACATTAGGTATAATTGAAGATGTGTATATTATTATCATACCAAACAGACAGATTATATGCCTGGATGCGTATTAAATGCTAAGTGCTAAAAATGTCTATCTCTTCCCTGACTTGACTCCTAGAATGCCAGCTCCTTGACCATTTGCCAGGAGACTGGAAGATTCTTTTCTGCTAAACATAACCAACATGGGAGAAAAGATTAAAAAATACTGACGCCAGGCATTCACCAACAAATAGCCAATCCAGATCACCTGACAGTGTCATTCAAAGTAACAAGCCCCACAAAAGTACTCAGAGCTAATTATGATTTCAGCCCCTCATTCTTAACCATGAATGCATAAGAGTGGATTACCAGGTATTTGAGGAAGACTTCTTACATGAAAGACAGAGACCAAAATCAATAAACAGAAAAAGCACCTTAGAGAAAATAGAGCCTATACATAGAGAAGAAAACATCAACAGAAGTATCAATATCCTCGGAAAAATCAGAAAAAAATATTACCCTTATGAACCTAGAAAATGGTGCTACATAAAGATTCAGGGAGCAAAAAGAGCCCTTGAAAGTTAAAAAATAGTTGAAATGAGAAAATTTCAAAGAGTTGGAAGATAAAGTTGAAAGTTCTGAGAAAGTCAAGCAAAAAGACAAAAGAAAAGGGAAATAGGAGAAAAGATTTAAGAAAAATAAAAGGAGCAGATCTGAAGGTCCAACATATGAGTAATGGATATTCCTCCCAGAAAAAGAGCACAGAGAGAACTAAGTGGAAAATGTGGAAAAATCATCAATAATATAAGTCAACGAAAATTTCTCAGAACTGAAGACATGAACTGCCAGGTAGAAAGGACCCACCAAGTGCCCCCCTACCCCCCAATACATTCAAGTAGATCTATATCAGAGAATATCAGTGTGAAATTTTAGAACACTGGGGTCAAAAAGAAGATTCTATAAGCTTCCAGAGAGAAAAACAGTTTATATACAAAGGATCAGGACATTTTCAAGGAAAACTATTTCTACTGCAATTCTATACTCAAACTATCTAATACGTATCAAATACATCTGAGGGAAGAATAAAGACATTTTCATATATGTAAGTTCTTAAAAACTTAATTCCTATGTACTCTTTCTCAAGAAGCTCCTCTAGAGAGAATATCTTCCCACCAAAATGAAAGGAAAAAAAATCAAGAAAACATGATGTGCTGAAGAGTGTTTCTTTATCCTAACCAGTCATTGGAGGCTGACCTTTATGGACGACATCACAGAGTCACATGCTCTGTGGTTGTGTTCAGCCAAAGAGTGTGACCAGTGAGATACCTGGAGGACAGGAGCAGAAAGGCAGCCTAGGGTCCTGACGGGATTAGAGACCTATGAGGTAACCAAAGCACCATTCTATCACTATATAACCTTTAGGACTGGCTTTTTTCTCTCAGTATTAATTCTCTAGAGATTCTCCCTCCTCACCTTTTAGATGTATTGTCTTAAGTATTTCCTCTGCATACATTGAGAACCACATCAGACAGTACAATAATTTTTAGATCCTATGATGAGAAGAATAATGTCTCCTCCTCCAAATATGTCCACATCCTAATCCCCAGAACCAGTGAATATGTTAGGTTACAAGGCAAAGGGGCATTATGGGTGCAAATGGAATTAAAACTGCTAATCAACTGACCGTAAAATTGAGAGATTATGTTAGATTATTGAGGTGAGCCCAATGTAGTCACAGGATCCTTAAAGGTGGAAGAGGGACGCAGAAGAGAGAATCAGAGTGTGAGAAGGACTTGACCAACATTACCAGCTTTGAAGATGGGAGGAAGGGAGCCAAGAGCCAAGTGGCCTCTAGATGCTGGGAAACACAAGTATATCAATTCTCCCCTAGAGTCTCCAGAAGGAATGCAGTCCTTATGGCATCTTGATACTAGCCCAATGAGATCACTTTTGAATTTATGACCTAAGAATTGTAAGATAATAAATTTGTACTGTTTCAGTCATTATGTTTGTGGTTGTTACAGCAGCAATAGGAAACTAATAGAAACTATCAAACACGATTTAAAAAACACCAAGGTGAAGAACAGTCTATTGTATTTACCCCTATTTTACCTATTCTTTCTTCTTTCTGAAGTCCTAAGCCTGCTTTCATCATTTCCTTTAGAGAATTTCCTTTAGTCATTCTTTAAATGTAGATCTGCTGGTGACAAATTCTCCTAGTTTTCCAGCTAAAATATGTCTGCGATTGTTGCACACACAAAAATAGGAGAAGAAAGGGGGGGAGAGAGAGTAGGGGGGAGGGGGAGAGAGAGAGAGAGAGAGAGAGAGAGAGAGAGAGAGAGAGAGAGAGAGAGAGAGAAGGAGGAGGAGGAGGAGGAGAAGGAAGGAAAGGAAAGGAAAGGAAAGGAAAGGAAAGGAAAGGAAAGGAAAGGAAAAGAAAGAAAATAATTTTTAGGCAGAAAGATGGTAAAAGAAATTATTTGTTATAGATATGTTGTTAGAAAATTATGAAAAGACTAAAAATGATATTTTACAGAAAAGATCTCAATTAAGTCATCAAACAATTGCCTATAGATTACAAGAGATTTCTAATATCGTCAAAGATCAATTGATGCGTAATTTGAAAAATTACAAGTATTTAGCTTTAGATGAATCATGATATGAAATACTGTCTGTTAATACTTGGTATTTTATGTTTCTCAAAGGACTTACAAAATTATAAAGCAGTATCAAATCAGAGGGGGGAAAACTGAATTTGAGTGCAGGTTTTTACAGCCATCAAAGAATTTCGGCTAGTTTTTTTTTTTTAATGTGTTTCTAAAAATCCAGATTTATTGGAATTTTAAAAAGGAGACTGCTGTTTCCCTTCCTGCTTTATTCCACTGTGTGATATATTAAAAATATTTGTGCTCAGTTTTCTGAGGCAGACTCTATGAAAAGACTTATGGGTACTAAAAATCCATATTTATTGGAATTTTAAAAAGGAGACTGCTGTTTCCCTTCCTGCTTTATTCCACTGTGTGATATATTAAATATATTTGTGCTCAGTTTTCTGAAGCAGACTCTATGAAAAGACTTATGGGTACAGTTGTTTAAAAGTCATGTTGTATATATGCACAAATACTATGAGTTATTGCCAACTTGTGGAATTGTTGAAAGAAACAGAAGACAATGATTTTAGTGATTTTGTCAGTGCTTGTTGCCAGTGCTCATTGATAGAGTCACAGAAAGGTTTTGAAACTATACTGTTAAGTCCAATTCAAGATTTTCTGGAAACAGAGAAATTCTTGCTAAATGTTCAATAATCAAACACAGAAAACAATGGTGCAATTTACATTTTCTCACAGATATCAAACTACACATGAAGAAACTAAATTGAAAATGCCAAAAAAGGTTATTTTTACCTAGCCAGACAGGTACAAGAATTTATGTTGAAATTGAAACTCTTCATAATTCGAATCAATAACAGTAATTTTACATATTTTTCTAACATGTATCAAAGTGCAGGAGAGTCTAACCTTAATAGCATTATATAATTTGATTGCAAAAAGAAAAAACAAGAAAAAATGTGAAGACTGCTTTGTTAATATTGGTATATTTAGAGTTGCTTTTCAAATTATTCAATGCCCTTTTGAACTCAATGTTAATATTAAGTTGACACAACAGTTAGTAAATTTACTTAACATGAATTAATATAGTTTTGAAACTGATATGCTTTTGCTTGCATGTCAAATCAATTCTTCTAAAAAAGATGAATCAGTTTTGTCACCATGGATGCAAGTACTAAAGAAAAATATTTTTTGGAACTTACTATATTTATTGGAAAAATTTAAGTATGTTTGGGATAACTGGGGCATGTAAGTCTACTTTTCATGAAATATATAGATCATATCTTTCCAATGAAAATTTATTAAAGAAATTGGAATGTGCTATTAAGTGTAAAACACACAACAGATTTTAAATACTAGGGGTGCCAAAAGAATGTGTACACGACTTGTATTCATCTTTTGTTATCGGTATATATTGAGTACTACAATTTTGTTTTTTTTCCTTTCTTAAAATGCGTATACATTGTTTTGGCACTCTTTGTGCTTAGTATAAAAAAATTTTAAATATCTCATTAATTCTTTTTGGATTACATATTGAAATGCTAATATTTTGGGTATATTATGTAAACTAATTTAATCTGTGTTTTTTTTTTTCATTTTTTAATGTGATTGATGGAATGTTTTAAATCCACACATGGTTCACACTGTATTTATAGTGGACAGCATTGATCTAGATACTAATCCCTTGTTAGCTTTTAATGCTGCTGCTGTTTCCTCCGTCTGTTACTTTTGTTTTTGGTATCCTTAGTTGAACAAAAAAAAGCCTTAATACTGATGTAGTTAGATCATCAATTTTTCATTTATTATTTGTGATTTTATGGTTTATTAAATTTCACAAAAATATTCTTCATTTTCTTCTACTGTCTCTGTATTTTCACCTTTCTCACTTAGGTTTTTTAACCCATGTATAGTGCATCTTCATACAGTATAAGGCAAAAGTCCAGCTTTTTCTCCAAGTAATGAGCCAGTTTTTCTAATGACAAACAAGGCACTTTTCTCATTTTTTTTTTTTGTGGTACCACATTTATCATATATCAAATTCCCATATACACACAGATCTATTTCTGAGCTCTATATCTGTTCCATTGGTCTGTCCTTATACCAGAACAATACTGTTTTTTTGCTTTGTAATATTCCTTAATAATTAATAGTTCGAATCACTCCTCATTCCTATGCTGATATAGTTATAAACGTCCCACCAAAAGAGTTTCTATATTTAATATGTCAGCTAAAAACATTCCAACCAAAGAGTTTCTATATTTTCTCTGTACTTTATCTTACCAGCTACAGGTTTGGGCCTGTTAAGTATTATTCATATACTGCCATTGGAACTCCCTTTGACTGCTTTTTCTCTAAGGAGGTTGCTCTCAGTGAATCTTAGAACCATTAGAAAGTAAAAATCTGCCTGTTCATTTTAGACAGATATCTGGCCTTAATAGCTGAACAGATTGGATAATACAAGAACCATGTAACCAGGAACCCAGTAAAATAACCCTCTCGGTATAAGACTTGCATTGGGGCTTAACCAATAAGGAATGGCTGTGGATCTTTAGGGGCATCCTCCAGACTCCACAGCTCCAAGTAGTGTGGCTTCCAGATGTTTAAACTGTGATTCCAAAGGTCAGAGAAAACAATCTACAACAATCACGTAAATTCAAAATTACTTCATTCACTGATTCTGCAGGATGGAGCAGCCAGGGCTCAATGATTCCTTATAGAGAATCTTCCACATGCTGGAAACTGGAGTTTAAAAGACAAATAAAAAGCATTTTATTTATACCTTTCTTCTTTCTGCAGAGAGATCTTAAAGAAGATAAAGTGAACAAAATAAGCTTCCCCTCAAGGATTTCACCATCTAGCAAGGAAAATATATGTCAAAACTGTTGCCATAATACAAAGGAAAAGTATTACAATACACAGATCTCTAACAAAGTAAGGAAAATTAATACATAAAGGGAAGAGATGAAAGTATCACATTTGATCTGGGGATTAAAAAATAAATTGCTTATTGTGGCTTATTTTTGTCTGAATCTTTATGGTAGATATGAAGTTAGATTTTTTTTAAAAAATGTTTTTTCCTCCTGTATTTGGTAGGGTATAGGGGTTAAGGATGAAAATTGTGGCAGGGTAAGGGCATGAGATACACAAAGAGAAAAAATAGAGAAAGGAAGAGGAAAGAACATGGGGACAATTCTTAGTGTTGGAATAAGTTTGTTAAATACGTTGTTGAATCTTACCCTTAAGGAGTCTAGGACAGGTAGAAGCAATGGTTTGAGAACTGGTACAATGCTGAAAAATGGGTATAGGGCATAGGCGTGGTGGATAGGGAGGGAAATGTGGGTGAACAGCAAAGGCTTTAAGGATTTTTAAATCCTTTGGAGGAGAATACACACACACACACACACACACACACACACACACGAGTCTAGACAAAGCAGAAAGCTCCTCAGGATTCATGGCTTCATGGCAGTCCCTATTCTGAGTTCACTTCAGTTTAACTAAATATTTGTTAGATACATACTCTGTGTGCTGTACTTGTACTTAGGAAGGCTACAGAGATAAGGCACAGTCCCCACCCTGATATAACTCTCAATCCTGTAGGTGCAGGAGAAATAAGTACATTATAGTGTTACTATACGATTGAAGATAACACATGGCAAGAAGAGATAAAACTAAAGTATAAGAGAAAGAATTTGAAGGAGCACTTGCATCTTGTTGATTGGAAAAGGTTAGAATAGACGACATTAGGGATACTTCAAAGTATTTGAAGTACACCTTGAGGCATTGATAGGATTTCCAAAGACAGAAGTAATTCAGGAAGAAGGAACAGCATAAACAACAGCACAGAGCTGGGGAATGTAGCATACGTCCAGGAAGACAAGTTGTGATCTTATTAGGAGGATCTCGAATGCCAGACTAAGGAATCTGTGTTTAATTGTAGATACTGGGAGTTCCTTAAAGTTTCTGAATGAGAGCTACATGGTTAAAAACAGTGTTTTAAAGAAAATGAGTTTGCCAGAGTTTTGGAGGATCTAGCTGCTCAAAGGCTAGTCAAGAACCAGCCCCATGAGCTTCACCTGGGAGCTTATTGGAAATGCAAAATCTCGGCCCCCACCCCCCCGCCGCCCCCAGCTCCCTGAGCCACTGATTCTAAACCTACAGTGTGCTCATTAAACTTGGAGAAGCACCTGTGTGGAACATGGTTGAAGAGGGAGAATAGACTTTAGGGGACCAGTTGGAGGACTAGGCCAAAAAGAGATGAACAAAGATGGCAGCAGAGGAGACACCAAGGCCAATGACGTTGGCCAAAAAGGGAACAGTCATGAGTGACACAGAGCTTTCAGGCTGGAGGGTGATGACGTATTTCTGCCTCACTCATCTTCCCAATAGATGAATCCTCTTCCCTTATTCATTAAAGTCATTGTTTTCTTCTGATACATTTTTCTTCCATTTGTTCCTTCTGTTCATTAGCAAGCACTGCTTCTGCTTGTACTCATAGACCATAAACCAAATGAGAAATTTTTTTGAGCCTCGTTCTTCAGGGTTGTGGATCGAAACTACTGCTGTGCCACATGCTGAAGTAAAGAAATCACATAAAGAAATTAGAGGGGAGAAAGAAGAAAAGTGAAAATATCTTCCCTTGTATTAGGGTTTTCCTTCCTTCTGAGTTTAACACAAATCAAACAGGTGTGCACCCAAAGCATGCAAGTGTGTCTTCATCAGCTTTTAATCATCAGCTTCAAGAAATTTCAGATCTCTCAGAAAGGGGGAAAAATAAACAGCTGAGCAGTGTGACTCATTTACACTTCAAATATACTTTGAATTGGTTATTCCTCAATTAATCAAATAGCTGGTGTATCCCTAAAGTAGTATAAAGTGACACGCTGTGTGAAATCAATTTTTCTTCCCAAAATCATTAAATCCAGTAGCCTGTGACTACATCCCTGCTAATTCTGGTACCAGTCCTTTCATCCTCCATTAACTTTGGCACGCCTAACAGGCTGTCAAGAATAATTTCCCAGGACGTAAATAATTCAGAAATTAAAAATTAATAAATAATAACAGAGAACTACTGGGAAATAGGCTGGGTCAATTAGTGCACTCTGCATTCTGTTTCTTCACAGCGGGGAGGGGGGGAGCCACATTCGTTACTTGAATCTTTCCTTCGATTCTGAGGTCTGATTTACAGCTCTTCATTACTAGATCCAGTCAGACACAATTACCTCCATCACTATCTCAGCTCCTAACTTCAAAGACGCGAACATTTTCTTGTCTGCTTCTTTTCTCCTTGCAGCAGGCTCAGCTTGACATCCCTGGAATTTCTTCCACGCAGACTAATTAATAAGTCTTCGACTTATCATATTCACTTCTCTTCTTTGATGTGCTACCTTAGTCAATCATGCTATTTAATTAGAATTTCAATGATAACTTTACTTATCTTGTGGCTAGATATAAATTAAAATAACAGGATTTTAATTCCCTTTCGCATGGGGTTATGACATTTTGAAAGAAAAACTTTCAACACAAACATAATATTATGTAATTTCTATATAGGAACATTCTACATTTCTATGTAGGAACATATCTATGAGGAGCATCCTGCAAAATTCTTTTCCTCTTGCTACAAAATAGTATTGCTATTCAACAAACAATAATGGAAATCCACTGGATTTTCCTATAGCATCATCTCACCAAGTCCTTCACAGAAATAAAAAGTCTTGATTTGCATAAATAATTAGAACAAGGCCCAGGCCATATTGCCAGCAAAGGCAGTAGCTATGTTTTGAAGAAAAAAGTATCTCCAGAAAGTCGAGGCTTTGATACATCAACCCTTTTAACTCTTTTTGCTCTTTTCTGTCAAGCAACGCTCTTTTCCATTTTGGTAAATTCCATAGTGGTTTTTTTAGACTTCTTCCAAAAAATACCACAAGGAAATAAAAAAGGTTCTCCCAAGAACACAGCAAAACTAGTAAAACACAGGCTGTGACAGTGATGTGCAGAATTGGTTAAGAAGGGAGAGCAGAAAGCTTTCTAGAAAACAACACTAACGCCAATATTTATTAAGCTTCCATTGTTTGCCTCAGTCACAAGCTTTACCTCCATTAATTCTCCCAGCATATCCGTAATATAGGACTATTGTCCCCATGTTACAGATAAGGAGAGAGTCTCAGCAAGGTTAACTTACTTTCCTAAGGTCACAAAGGTAACACATGAAGAGAAAGAACAAGAGAAGGCATGAGAAGAGTTTAAACCTTTGAGCGCAGCATTTAAAGCCTTTCGTGGTCTGGCTTCAAACTGTTTGCCAAACTCATGTTCTTTCTACTCTATTACATAAACTTATCCAAAATGCATCTGCAGACAGTAATTCACCACCTGATTTCATAATAATATATTCCTTATTAATACATTGTTGATGACTGCTTTAATGTTTATAGACATTGGCTGAAATGTTGTCATTGTAGTTATAAATAGTAACCTCAATCATCATAACTGTATTATTTTTTAGAACTAAAAAGGCTTTTAATTTCATGTTTATTATCAGTACATCAATAGAGAATATTTTATAATGATTAGTGACATGTGGATACCAAGAGTTTTCAAACTCCGAGTGTCAGCATTTTCTGGTAAACAATTTTCCCAAAACAAAATGTCCAATATAACGCAATTTCAGGAGATAGTGATACCATCAGCATAATTCACCCACAACTACAAAACTGGCCATACTTAAAAATCATGCTCATCAAACTTTTCCAGTGTCAAAAGTCTCCTCAAAAACTTCATGATAACATGAAACTACAAAATTTACTCTAGAAATGTAGGGAGTTATTTTTCAAATTCTGACTAAGATTTTTTTTTTTTTAATATTAAAAAATATGGTAAGGAGTGTGTTGAGAGAGGTGTAGAAAAAGGAGCTCCCAGTTGATGGGTTCAACATGCCTGAAAATACTTCGGTAATGTAGTGGAAAGACTTCAAGAGCAAGAATATATTATAAATAAAAGTCTTTCCACAAGATAAATGCCCGAGCTGTCTTGTATCAATTGCACCAACAGGAGAGATGCCCTCTTGAAGAATGCTGGTTTACAGACTCTTCTATAAGATAGCTTTGGCTACTTCCAATGATTCATTTTTTACCAGAAAGAGTCCATGTACCTTTCTGAAACCCCATCCACTCTATAATTTAGACATCCAATTTTCAGAATGTGTTCAATATTCACTACTCCATCTGCCATTAAGTCCCAGCAGAATTATGTTGCTATTAGATTTCAGTTGATTGAAATATTCTGTATTCTTCAAGGCAACATCATGTTTGTTAAATACATGAATTTGTTCTCCTTTAAGTCCTTTGAGCACCCCATTGTCATCAAAATCCATGAAGTCGCACACTACTTTGACACTTGGATAATAAACACCAGCTTGATGAATAATCTCCTCTATTTCATCACTGATACCAGCCAAAAATATGAACACAGAGATACCGTGTTGGAGCTTACCAAAGGAATTCTCATATCCTTCCTTGAGCATAATGTCAGATTCTGCCACAATTTCTTTAAGTTTAGCTTTTGGTAAAAAAGCCTGCTCAACAAAGCAAACAATGTGATTTAGTGTACCACTCTACCACGGAAGGGTACTTCTCTTCCACGGTAAGAAAAGGATCAATTTCAATAGCATATTTTTCCTTTACTTGCAGTAACTTTTATTCACATTCCTCTGAAACCAACTCACAGTTGTCAATGACCTTATGACATGTTGTGCATCGTTTCCCTTCATAGGAAAATCTACTCAGTGTCATATCAAAATCTGTTATCTGAAGCTTGCCAGCTCCTCCTTTGATAAGACCACAGGTAATGTGGTCTACTCTTGTAGGGTTCTTGATGTGAATTGAAATTTTCTGGAATTCTAGTGTCATTTTCACATACACAGCAGAATCTTGATTAGTTATTTCCTGGTTATCCATCTTCCTTAAGGCACTCTTCGTTCTTCTGTCCTTGAATTTGTCCTAGAATAGCAGCGTTAAGTGGTAAGCAATATCCAGAGATGCAAGGTGTGGATGGAAGCATCTCAGTGATCTTGGTCTTCCACCCCATCTTCCTCTTCAAGGTGAGTATGTTCTGGGCCAGAACCACCCCTGCCACCAGGGAGCACATGCTGCCATTCACTACCTCGCCCACCCTGACCACTGCCACATGGTCCGTGGATGGAGCCTCATGTGCCTCCTGAGCTGAAAAGAAGCCATAAATACATTATTTTCAAATAACAAATACAAACAGAAAATCATGTACTATTCTACGAGGTCTGATAATTAAGTTTTAGAATACAAGTTTTAGAATAAGAAATTAAGCTGTTTTCACATTTTCTTGTACTATTTTTCCCCAGGAATAAAATGATTTGCTTTTTTGTTTGTTGCTTAAAAAAGAAAAGTTACTAACAAGAGGAAAATCAATGACAATTACACACAATTATTCTATCTTTGATCTCTCAATCTTTCCTCTCGTCTATTCTCAATAACAATACCCAGTAAGACTACAAACAGAAGTTGTAGTGACCAATAGAAACATTTCATTAGTAAAACATGAAACCACTGCAGTAATGCCATTTTGAAGCTAACCTTTTAGGATTTAATACAGTTGTTCTTTAACAATAGAACTTGGTTCATTTGCTACTTAAAACATGGTTATTTAAACTAAAGTTAATTGGTTTCCTCACTCCCCTTTAGGGCTTTAGGCTCAGAACATTTCTATTAGAAAAATCTAATTTGTCTCAAATTCCTATTTCTAAATATTAGAATGGTTAAAATGCTCTGATATTTTAACTCTTTATAGCAAAAATTATCTCTAAATTACAGCTCAAACTGGCAAATCAATTAAAGATGCAGGTGACACATTTAGGAAAGGGCTCAATAGTAATTCAGGAGAAGACGGAGCTTCAGTGGAAGGTGAGCGAGCAACCCATCTCTGTCAGGGCCTGTCAGAAGTTGAGAAAAGTTGGGCCACTCTTGCTACTTTTCTTGAGGTTTCTAGTATAAACTTAAACATGAAAACATATTTTAAATGTTTATATTGAGCGAAGTAATGCTTTTAAGATACAAAATGCAGTGTGACATAATTGAACTATTCACAAATAATCACAGGATTAATACAATGTGTTAATTCATGGAACCCTACAAGCTATGACACCTACTCCTGGAACAAAGTGAACAAGTTCTACAAGGAAAGTCTTCCAATCTATTTCCTGTATTTCAATGACTGTAAATATACCTCATCTAGAAATAATGGTAAAATTCTTAACTTCAAGTTCTTCTTGAATAGGAGGCTCAATTTCAAATGTTCCCTCTCCGTATTCCTTGATAGGCTCCAATCTCACTCATTCACTTAAACATTTTTTTCTTTTTTTAGTGCTTACTACGTGCCAGGCAGTGCTATAGGCATTAAAAATATATCAGTAAAAATAATTTTTTGAAAGGACGAAAATCCCTATCTTCTGGAGAATACTTCTAATGGAGATAAACAACATATAATAAATATGATAAATAGATAGTATATTAGAAAGCGGTAAGTGCAGGGAAGAAAATAGAACAGGGAGTGGGGGACTAGGAGTCCCGATGAAGGACAGAATGTGCAATTTAAATGGGATAGTTAGGACAGACCTCATTGAAAAAGTGACCTTGAGCAAAGAAGCAGAAAGTGAGAGTAAGCCAGGCAGATATCTAGGGAACACCTGATTCCTTTGTGCAAGGTAGAAAAGGTGCCCCACCCGCCACCAAATATTATTGACTACAGTAATTGATCTGAGGAGAAAATTTAAATTATCATCTTAATAAAAACTGAAAAGGAAATTAATAAATTCAACACACATTCCTAACATGGTAAAAAAATTAATAGTTACCAATGGCTATTTTTTTATTGAGCTATACATGACATACATTATAATAACAGTTTCAGGCATACAACATAATGATTCAATTATTTGTGTACATTGTGAAATGATCACAATAAGTCTACCTAGCATCCATTACCATACATAGTTACATAATTTTTTTCCTGGAGATGACATCTTTAAGATTTATTCTCTTAGCAACTTTCAAATATCCAATACAATATTAATTATAGTCACCAGGCTGTACATTACATCCCCATGACTTATTTTATAAATGGAATTTTGTACCTTTTGACCCCCTTCACCCTTTCCCCCCACCTCTGGCAACCACTGATCTGTTCTCAATATCCGAGCTTGGTTTTTTTAGATTTCACATGTAAGTGAGGTCATACGGTATTTGTCTTTCTCTGTCTGACTTATTTCACTCAGCATAATGCTCGCAGGGTCAATTCATGTTGTTGCAAATGGCAAGATTTTATTCTTTTTTATGGCTGAATATATATAGTATATCACAATTTTTTTATCCATTCATCCATCGATGGACAGTTAGGTGATTTCCATAACTTGGCTATTGTAAATAATGATGCAAGAACATGGGGATGCCTATATCTTTTTGAATTTGTGTTTTCATTTTCTTTGAATAAATACAGCAGGTCCTCAAATAATGGCATCTGTTCAACATCATTTCATTATACCGTTGATGAGATGCTGTAGGAATTTAACTCTTGTTCATATCAAATAGTCTAGGTAAAATTGGTTTTGTTATGCATTGTTTCATTGACAACATTAAGTGACAACATTAAGTGAAGACTTACTATTGACAACATTAAGTGAAGACTTACTATACCTAGAAGTGCAATTGCTGGGTCATAAGGTAGTTCAATTTTTAATTTTTTGAGAAACCTCCATACTGTTTTGCATAGTGGCTGCACCAATTTACATTCCCACCACCACTGTACAAAGGTTCCATTTTTTCTACACCCTTGCCAACATTGTTATTTCTTTTTGATAATAGCTATTGTAACAGGTGTAAGGTGATATCTCATTGTGGTTTTGATTTGCATTTCAATGGTGACTATTTTTTCATGTACCTGTGGGCTATCTGTATGTCTTCTTTGGAAAAATGTCTATTCAGATCCTCTGCCCATTTTTTAATTGGACTGTTTACTTTTTTACTATTGAATTGTATGAGTTCTTTATGTTTTTGACATTAACCCCTTATCAGACATATGATTTGCAAATATTTTCTCCCATTCAGTAGCTGGCCTTTTCATTTTGTTGATAGTTTCCTTTGCTGTGCAGAGGCTTTAGTTTGATGTAGTCCTACTTGTTTAGTTTTGCTTTTGTTGCCTTTGCTTTGGTGTCAAATCCAAAAAATTATTGCCAAGACTGATATCAAAATGCTTACTGCCTATGTTTTTTTTGAGGAGTTTCATGGTCAGCTCTTACATTCAATTCTTTAATCCACTTTGAGTTAATTTTTGTGTATCGTGCAAGACAGTGGTCCAGTTTCATTCTTTTGTATGTTGTCGTCCAGTTTTCCCAACATCATTTACTGAAGAGACTGCCCCTTCCCTATTCTATATTCTTGGTTCCTTTGTAGTAAATTAAGTGACCATTTTTGCATGGATTTATTCCTCGGCTTTCTATTCTGTTCCATTGATCTATATGTCTATTGTTATGCCAATACTATTTTGATTACTATAGCTTTGTAATATAGTTTAAAATCAGGAACTGTGATGCCTCCAGCTTTATTCTTCTTTCTCAAGATTGTTTGGGTTATTCAGGGTCTTTTGTGGTTTCATACAAATTTTAGAATTGTTTGTTCTATTTTTGTGAAAAATGCTGTTGCAATTTTTACAGCGGTTTCACTCAATCTGTAGACTGCATTGGGTAGTGTGGATATTTTAACAATACTAATTCTTCTAATCCATAGCATGAACTGTCTTTTCATTATTTATGTCTTCTTCAATTTCTTTCATCAGTCTTATGGTTTTCAGTGTACAAGTGACTCTTTTCTTAACACATGACTTAGTGGAGAAACGCTGGATGCGTTTCTGCTATTCAGGAACAAGGTAGAAATGCCCATTAGCTACACTATTTAATATTGAGTTTGAAGTACCAGCCAATGGAATTTGACAAGAGACATAAGAATTAGAAAGGAAGAGGTAATATATCTGGAAATTCCCCCCAAATTAATAAAAAAATAAATATCAATAATAAAACAATGCAGTATGGTAGCAGGATACAAATTAATGAACAAAATTTAATAACCTTCAATAAAAAGAAAACAGTTAAATGGAGTACTGGAAAAGAGCAACAAAACAAATACCTACAAACGAACTTAATAAGAAATGTACAAAACCCATATGAATAAAACTTTTTAAATGGACATGAATAAATAGAAGGATATCATATGTTCGTGGATAGGATGACTCAACATGATGAAAAGGTGAATTCTCCCCAAGTTAATATATAAATTTAATGCAGTAAAAAAAAAAAAGCCAAGTTTTTGTTTGGAAATAAACAAGCTGATTTGAAAATTTGTATGTGAGTAGATAAGCAAATCCTAAAATTATTTTTAATTATTCATATAAAATATCCTGAAATCTATAAAAAGCAATCAGGCACACAAGGAGACAGAGAATAATCAGACAATAGAAATGTCAGACAATAGAAAGGCATACTTGAGGAATTCAGATAATGGAGTCATTAGTCACAAAATAGCAAAATAAGTATGCTAAATATACTGAAACACTCACGGAAATAAAAGTCAAAATTGAAAATTTCAGCATACAATGGGAAGGATAAAAAGAGAAACAAATGGAAAGCTTAGAACTGAAAAATACAATAACTGAGGGAGGTTTATCCATTGGTTGTGTTTAATGGTACATTAAATACACTGAAGAAAGAATTAACAAACTAGAAGACATGTCAGAAAACAAAATAAAGTATGGAAAAGCAAAAGGGTGGAAAATATTAAAGAAAGGGTGGGAAACTGTCGTGGCTTTAAAATGTAATTCTAAAGTCACTGACTCTATCCAACAAGAGGTGAGGACATCTGTCCACCAAAAATGTGGTAGAAATGATGCTATATGACTTCCAAGGCTAGATCATAAAGGGCCATGCAAGCTTCTGCTGATTCTCTTAGAATGCTTGTTTTCTAGATGCTCCCTCTTGAGTAACTTCCTCTCAGAACCCAGCTGCCATGTGTGAGAAGTCCACACCCCATGGAGAGGCCATGTATAGAGGCTCTGTTTAACAGTCTTAGGCTGAGCCTGGCCTTCAAGGTATCCCAACCCAGGCACTAGGTTAAAAAAACACGCAGATGAATCCAGCTTCTAGCTGTTCAAGTCACCCCTATTTGAGGCATTAGTCATCATATAGCAAAGACAAACCATTCCTACTTGGCCATGTAAATATTCCTTACACATGAAATCCATGAGCATAATAAAATGGTTCTTATTTTATGCCACTGAGTTTGAGACAGTTTGTTATACAGCAACTGATAACCAGAAGACACACTTAGAGATACAGTGCTAAGAATACAGTGTGTCACTGGAGTCCCAGATGAAAAGAAGAGAATGGGGCAGAGCAATGTTTAAACAGATAATGGCTGAGAATTTTCTAAAACTCATGAAAGATATCAAGATACAGATATGAAAGACCCTAAGAACCCCACAGAATAAATAACAAGAACACTTAAGCATATCATAGTAAAATTAATGGAAACTAAACCTAAAGAGAAAATGTTGCAAAAGACAGCCAGGAAAGAAAAAAAAGACAAATTCCTTTTAATAGAACAAAAATTAGAATAAAAATAATTTAATTTCTCAACAGACCACAGAAGCCAAAAAACAATACAGTGGTATTTTCAAAGTATTAAAATGGAAAAATAACCACCAACCCTGAATTCTATATTTAGCATAGCAGAAACTGTTGGTGTCTCATATCACATTCCTTCAGCCCAATTCTAATGTTGGATTCATTGGTGGTCAACTGATTGGTAACCTTAATCACATCTTCAAAATCCCTTTTGCCATGTAATATAACATAAGTACAAGAGTATCTCCATGGGACAGAAGTCACGGGGGCATCTTAGAATTCTTAGCCTTCTGCCTATCACACATACTCTATGACCCATCAATTCCACTTGTAGGTACTCATATATACCCAACTGAAATCTGTACATTATCTTCACCAAAATACGTATTCTACAATGTTCATAGCAACGCTAGTCATAATAGCCGAAATTCGGAAACTACCCAGCATCCCTCAAGAGAATAGTGGTTATTTGCTCAATGGAACTCTACATAGCAGTAAGAGGAAAAAATAGTGTAAATGTATCTTACAAACATAAGGTCCAGCAAAAAAGGCCAGATACAAAGAATACTTTTCATTTATGTAAAGTACAAAAATTAACAAAACTTATCTATGGATAGACGTCAAAGTGGTTAGCCTTGGAAAACGGGGAAGAGAACGGAAGGAGGCACAAAAGTAGGCCATGTGGAGTGCTGATAATATTGTGTGTTGATCTAGGTGTGTTAAATTTGTGAAAATTTATTGTGTCTTGATCTAGGTATGTCCAACTTGAGCTGTATATGTATTCTATGTGTGAGGATTTTAAATTACTTCTCCAAATGAATCTTAGAAAATCCAAAAGAATCTTCACACAAACTACTAGAAATAATAGAAGAATTTATCAAGATGGTTGAAAGTAAAATTAATATACAATTGCATTTCTACATACCAGCAACAAAAAACAGAATAGTTTTTAAGTATAAATATAAATAAAAATATATAGTTTTAAACATCTTTCACAATAGAATCAGAAAATGTCAAGTACCTAGAAGTTAATCTAACAGAAGGCATGCAAATCACTATAGAAAAATCATAAAACTTTATTAAGAGATACTAAAAAGCACTTAAATGTATGGAGAGATATGCTATATTCACACTTAAGAAAACCTCACATCATAAAAGCATCAATTCTCTAATTGATCCATAGATCCAATGCAAATGCAAACAAAATTCAGATTAGCTGACTCTAAAATGCAGCCGGAAGAGAAAAAGGTCAAGAATTGCCCTTTTGAAAAGAGAAGGAAAGGTAGTGCATATTTGCCCTTCCGGCAGTTGGAATTTACTGAAGAATTCAAAGTGTGGAACTGATAAACAAAAAAACAAAGTGACGAGTGAGATAGAATAAAGAACCAGAAACAGACCCATACACGCATGTAACCTTGGTATATGGCAGAAATAACATCAGATTGGCAGAGAAAGGAGAGACTGACTATTCAGTAAATGAAGCTGGTAAAAAATAAGGTTGTGCATATGGAAAGAAAGAAAATTATATCCCTAACTCACTCTATACACAAAAATCACCTCTACATGAGTCAATAACAAGACTTTAAATCATTAGAAAATATAGGTGAATATCTTATAGACCTTACAGTAGAAAAGAACATTAAAAACAAGATGTAAAAAGCACAACTCAAGAAAAATAAATTTGACCTCATTAAAATTAATAACTTATGAAAAAATCAAATAAATGAATTTTTTTGTAACCTCAAAGTTTCCCAGTCCGAACCAGAAAAAAAGCGTGAGGTAGGCTCATCTTATTTCAAGTTCACAAAAGTTTATAAAATATTTAGTAAGTGCACACAGAAATTAGTGAACAGAGAACTAAAAGAGAGAAAGATTAATAAAAACAAATGAGGTTTTCGAAATGTTTAATAAGATCGCCACATCTCTAGAAAGATAGATCAAGAAAAAACGCAAATACAGATTGAAAGAGAAGTAAAGTCAAATTATAAAATGGGGTTAAGTATAGGGGCAAACTGTAATAGTGAGACCACTGTTCTTATTCACCGGGGTGAAGGGGAACACAGAAATATAGGTAAACTACCCTACAGTGTGTTAAGGGCTCCCATCTCCTATTGTTGTACTCATCTACCCAGCAAAGTCTCTCTAGAAATAGAGAGAATATATTGCAAGTAAATGCATTCACTTCAAAATCACATTTGCCTCTCTAGCCCAGCCTCCATGTCCATGCCTGGTACAGAGATGAAAGGGATTCCAGAGGACAAAAGTAGAGGACTGGAAAGGAGAGAAGTAACTCACAGCTAGGTCAGAGGAGAAGCAGCTATTTGACAGTCAGTAAAGTCAAGTATATAACCAGAGCCTTCCATTTGGTGTGGTGACAAAGATGGCAGTGACGTGAAGCATGATGGAGTTCATAAGCCTCACCGGGCATCTGCCCTGTCACTTGCCTGCTTTCTCACCTCAATAGTGGCACTGGAAAACCTGGAAGGAAACTTGAGTGACTATTAGGATGCTCTTTTCAAATCTTCTCTTTTGGGTCAATATAGCTGGCTCACGGCGGGCGGCCTCCTTCACTGGACATTGCTCTCAGCTTCAGGAAACCACCTCACTCCTGGTCTGGGGAGAGCCAGGCCCAGGAATGACTGATGAGGGAGCACAAAGACCTGGCTCCCTTGCCTGTATGGGGCAGCTATGAAGAGCCATCCTAACTCCAGACCTCCCTGTTGGAACAGCTGAGGCCTCAGGTGCAAACACTTTGTGGGTTCTCATCCTACCTTCACTTCCTTAAAGAGCAGTCCCCAATATACCAGTGTGCAACTCTCTCTCAGTATGCTTGCAGGGAGCCTAATCTAAAAGTTTAAAGGATCCTTTTAGCATTCTTCCTTAGAGCCCAAGCAAAGTGTTCTTTCCTTCTCTGGAGGTCATGAACCCTTTTGACAATATAATGAAAACTAAGGACCCTCTTCTCAGAAAAATATACATAGGCACTTAACGTAAACTTTTATATACTATCTTATTTTATTTATTTACTTATTTATTTATATTTTTCAATTATAGTTGACATCCAATATTATTTTATATTAGATTCAGGTGTACAACATAGTGGTTAGATATTTATATAATTTACGATGTGTTCCCCCAGGTAAGTCTAGTAAGCACCCGGCACCATACACAGTTACTACAATATTATTGGCTATATCCCCTATGCTGTACTTTACATCTCCGTGACTATTTTGTAACTACTAATTTGTGCACTGATATACTATTTTAGAGGTGTTTTTTTCTTCCTCTCATCTTTAGGGCCCACCTCACACTTTACCACCCATGTGAAGCCTCAACCACCTCTTAGCACCTAATCAGAAGATTAGCCACTATTTGTTGAGCACGTACTCTACAAAACACTGTGCGAAGTGCTTTAACCTCATGATGCCTTTGATCATGACAACTCGGAAGGGTAGTTACTAGTATCTTTCTTTTGGAAATTTAAGGACTTGCCCAAAATAACACAGCTAGTAATTAGTAGGTATTGGATTAAAATCCCAATTTGTAAGGCTTGTGCTTTGAATGGCAAGGAAAAAGAAAAGAAGGTTAAAGACAGTAATTCCTGAAAGATCATCTATTTCGTATCAGAATTGAGATTTAAACCCAGGTCTAACCCCAAAGCTGGCGCTCTTTAGGTTAAATGTGTCGGAGCCCCCGAAAGAACGAACAAAGTTGATTTTGTCCCACTTCTGCCCTTTGCAGCTCCTTTTTCATTGGCATTTGTTTCTACAGCAATTCCCAAAACTTCTTACCTTGTCATTGTTGTGGCGTGCTGAGGCGCATCCCCACCCACGGAGGGGCAGCACGTCGGTTGCCGTACAACGTGGCGGCGCTATGCAAACCGGGCCACATAGGGGAGCTGCGTGATAGCCGTACAATATGGCGGCGCTCTCTCCACCACGCCTCTGGTTTGCGTAACTTCCTGTCCTGCGCAGTCGATTTGACCCTTAAACGCGCAAGCGCTTTCCTTTTCCTCTTCCGGGGACGGTGTCTACAGGTATGGCTTCTTCTCCTACTGTCTATCGCTACTTCTTTTACAATCGGCCGCCATCCGGGAAGCTGCGGGAGCCCGGATCTCTCAAGCTCAGTCTTTTGATCTGGAGTGGGGGTAAGGGCTCAGGAGGAAGGCTGGTGGTGAGCAAGTCCCCGGCTTTTAGCTTCAGACACCCTCGATCTGGACTTCCCCTCCGGAGCCGTGAGTGGTTGGAGCTACCACCCGGTGCTTTGCCACCTTTGAAGACCGATGTATGGAGACAAACGAGTAGTGGTCCGGCTAGTTGAGACTCTGGCAAATCGCGGAGCATTTACCTATTTTACGCCCATATTTAACACCGCTCCTGTCGATGTTCTCAGGCTTTTGGAGGGCGGACGACCGGCATGTTCAGTTTGTTTCAAAATGTTCTCTTTCCCAAGCAATAGCAAGGAAGGTAAAAATGTGTTAATAGGGAGTTTTCTGTCGTGGCTTTGGAGATGCAAACGCAAGTGGCTGATTGTATGATTTGTATTGGCCTTCCGTGTCGGTTTTGGTGTCTGACAGTTCTATTTTAGTGTAACGTTAGTGAGGAGCGTGTAACAATAAATCCAGGCAGTTTTCAAATCACATGCTGTGATGAAGTGGTTAACGAAATTTGGGATAAAAAAACGAGATTGATTCAAGTGTTTTCATGTTAGTTTACGTAATTCACTGAAAAACTAAGTCGTTCATATACATATCTGTGTAACCTATTTGCTAAGTAATACCAAATTAATATTAAATGGCACTCAACGACCCAGGTGCTGATTTCGGACAAGATACTGAGCATCAACTGTGTGCCAGGCTGAATATGTAGTTTTAAAACACGGAACACTTGTATAAGATAACCTTAGTTAAGGATATTATGTATAAGAATAAATATGGATAGCAAATTATGTGATACTGCTTTGTTTTAAGGTTTGAATTATTTCTGCAATGAAATTTTATTCCATTCTTAATGTAGGCATTCAGAATGGTCCAGCGTTTGACATACCGTAGGAGGCTATCCTACAATACAGCTTCTAACAAAACTAGGCTGTAAGTATTTCTAAAATTTTAAAATACATGTTGTCATTTACTCTGCAAAATGCTGAGCTGTTGCTTATTCTCTCATATCTTAGGTCCCGAACCCCTGGTAATAGAATTGTTTACCTTTATACCAAGAAGGTTGGGAAAGCACCAAAATCTGCATGTGGCGTGTGCCCAGGCCGACTCCGTGGAGTAAGTGATCCTTTTGCTATGAATAACACAACAAGGGTTGAACTTTTGAGCATTAATTCCTTGGTAAGGGAATGAGTAAAGGAGAAATCACCAGTAGGAGGGTTAAGAATTTCTGCGCATCCATAACCCAAACCTGTCAAGCATACAGACTTTCTTTTAAAGCCAATGTGACAAATACAGTGAGATGCCTTACAGATAAATCAGTACACCACTTCCCTTTGTAACCTACTTTAATGTTTGCACTTAACCACCTATAAAAAAATTGAACACAATTTGTTAAAGTATCATAAAATGATCTCAACATTTTTTTTTAATGCAGGTTCGTGCTGTGAGACCTAAAGTTCTGATGAGGTTGTCTAAAACGAAAAAACATGTCAGCAGGGCCTATGGTGGATCCATGTGTGCTAAATGTGTCCGTGACAGGTAAATACAACTCTTAAATGGGCTTTCTTAAACAAGTGTGTGTGTGTCTATTACACTGCATGCTGATCATTAGAAAACTGGTGAAAAAATAATTGGTTTAAACAAAAGTTGCATACTTCAGAATCCTTCCTAGACTAGGGATAATTGATGCTATACAAACTAATAACTGATAGTAGATCAAAATAATTCAGTTAGGATTTGGGGCCATCTTTATGCTAGCTGCAGAAATTAAAATGACCTTGGTTTTTTAGGGGAGGCAGGTGAGAAACTATTAGTTTGGACAATTAGGTGGAGAGTGGGAGGACTTAAAAGTAGGAACAAAACTGTATAGCTCTAGTGGAATCGTAGATGATAGACAAGAAAGCTGAAAGTCACATCACGAAAGACAGATTTTTTGACTTGATCTTAAAAATGGGAATTGATGGGTTTGGGCAGGGTGGGGAAACCTTTGGCAGAGCACCAATCGGTGGGACAGGTTTCTGTGTGAATTAAATGACTGCTTTATCTCTGGAGGTAACTTGGATTTAACAAATGGCAGTACCTGCTGTTTGCCAGGTCCTATACACAGTAATAATGGTGATCAATAAAAATTCACTGCTCTCTAAATGGAGGTTCAAAGTACAGAAATTGCAACTCCTTCCAAATGTAGTTTTTGTAAAAACCCTGTGAAATAGGTATGAAATTACTCCTGTGCCTTGCCACAAGGTAACTTGACCAAGATCTCACAGCTACCGTGTTTCCCGAAAAATAAGACCAGGTCTTACATTAAGGTTTGCTCCAAATACGCATTAGGGCTTATGTTCAGGGGATGTCATCCTGAAAAATCATGCTAGGGCTTATTTTCCAGTTAGGTTTTATTTTTGGGGAAACACACTAGTAAATAGTAGAGTTGGCCCCCAAACAGTCAGGCTCTAGAATCCTGGCTGGTGATAAAGTGCCCCTTGCTAATGTCTTTAACTCCTTTCATTTTGGTTCCCAGCACATAACCCCTTTCTGTGTTTTTACTGGAAATTTTTCATAATGTTAAAATATTCTAAGATGTTTTACAAATCATGTAGTGTCATTAGTCCTGGATCCTAATAATGAAATGCGGTTCTTCAGTGAAAGCCGCCATAGTGGCAGAGAGAGTAGTCTTCTGTGGGGGTGATTTTTCTAGTTCATCGTGACTCGGAAGAGAGGGGCAGGTACTACTACTGGCACAGAATTGAATTGTCGCACTTTAAGTGCCAGTGTAGGAAGGAGACCTTAGGCTGAAAAGGTCTGTCCAGAATAGTTTCCGTTTTTAAGTTTTTAGTCTGTACTTGTGGATTTTATTTATTTTCTTGGGTATCTTCCCTGATAGATTTGCTCAGTTCTTTTGTGGTACTTTCTTGCCTTTGTTAAATCAGTGTTATTTGGGGTTTTTTAAAACTATTTTCATTTAATATTTTCCTTTCTAGGATCAAGCGTGCTTTCCTTATCGAGGAGCAGAAAATCGTTGTGAAAGTTTTGAAGGCACAAGCACAGAGTCAGAAAGCTAAATAAAAGGATGAAGCTTTTTTTGAGTAATAAAAGTAATTAAAAGGCTTGTTCTGCTGTAATTTGTTAGTATACAGGTTTGGTTTCTATGTGTTATCTGGGGACCCTGTGATTTTTAGTTGATTGCTTTTTCTAAATGACACTAGTGGGAGGTTCGTGATTGCTAGAATTTTTTGATGGTAGCTCTAGAAGACTAGACAGTTTGAGAAGACTGGCCCTTGTATCCGAATGTTTCTTCTAATGCCACATGGGTCATTTTCATAGTATCTCCTTCAGCATCAAAATTCATAGGCCAGAAAGTGTTCAACAAGTTATTTGGAGTGGAACTTTTTTTTTTACATTGTTTTTAAAGCCTCCATTCCCTTAGTCTATTTTGGACAGTTGGAAACTGTCAGCAAATAAATGTATACAAAACCTCATGTCATGGGTCTAGTGAAATTTAAATTCTGAGTGATGTTGGATTTATAATCTAGGTCAGAATATTAAAATAATGGACCTTAGTATATTTTCTCTTTGGACCTATGTAATATTGTTTCTGACAAAACTTAATAGTGTAAAATAATAATGTAAAAGTTTGTAAAGATTTTAATAGCTCATTCTTCAGGGCTGAGGCTACCAAGCATCCATCCAGGTACTCTATACACATAAACACTCCTTTGAATTGTTTTCCAAGACTGTTTTTTCAGACCATGTCAGGCTTAGTTCCAATCTCAAGTGAGAATAGAGCAGAGTCCCCAGGCTATTTGCACAAACCAAAATATGTAGACACTCAGAAGCTGGAGAATTCTGTAAATTTTGACCCTTTTCTAGACATCACTATTACTGCCATGATGTAATGTAGAGTCACTGGTGTGATGCCTTATGCAGAGGAGCATTTCCTCGAACAAATGATAGTGCCCTTTTCCAAGGAAGGGAAAAGGCAGAAGAAATCTTTCTGGCCTCTTGAACACTTGCCTTGTACCATGCTGCCAGCTAACTGGTAGACGAGATTTTTAGTCTAGATTTTGCAGAAGAAAACCAAGTAGCAAGGCTGGCAATGGAACTCAGGCCTTGAGAATTTCTAACTTGAAAGCATCTCCATGGTGATACCTCACGCCTATTGGCCATGTGTCTGACACTTCAAAGTGCTTGACATCTTTAGTCTTCCCAACAACCCTGACATTACTATCCCTTTTACAAATGACAGAACTGAAACGTGTAATATTACGCAGAACCACTTGTGTTAGAATATTTGCAAATTACTTACGGAATTGAGATTAAATGACTGGATACCCCCAATAAACATTAGCACAAGAAATGATAGTTGAGGCCCCCATTAATGTTCATAGTCTCAGATGACAGATCTGTTCAATTTTCCCCAAATGCTTGCCAATCCCGAGGATTGTTAAGCAACCAGAATAATACAATTACCTCGAGTAATGTTTAATCAAAAAAAAAAAAACGTTAATGGTAATGTACTTGAAAAGCATTAGTTTCTGAGGTAGATTAACTCAGTTCTCCGTGACTTAGGCTGATGAATACTTCATGGACCTGTTTTGTGTTCAGGTAATGTGTTGGTGTAAGAATTTAAAAATTGGTATCTTTAACTCAAAAACAATGCCTTAATTAAATTCAGTTACTTGATTGCTTTGTAAACTAATCTAGTTCTTGAAAAGCTTGAGATGAAATTTTTAAATAATAGTTATGGAGGCGAAAGCCTCTATTTGCCTGCTAGGGCTCTTCCTACTACACTAAATTCCATAGAACAACTGGACTGAGCACAGCCTCGAACATGAGGACTATCAAGTTTCAACAAAATAAATGGGTTAAATTAGAAATTTGAGAAAGCCAAAGCATTAAAGTTACATACTTTTGAAAGAATTCTTCATATGTTAAATGGTTTAACCTTTTCCAAATTTGGAATGTTTTCACTTTTATAAAACATCTTTGTAGACAATTTGAAAAGTATGGAAAAATAGAATGAAAAAAATTCCCTTTAATTTCAACATGCAGGCAATCATTTTTAATAGTTTAATGTCTTCCCACTTTGTTTTCGAGGCATAAGATATATATTTTAAATCAAAATTGGAAGCATATATATAAATTTACAACCTTTCCCCCCCACTAAACCCCTATGAACATATTTCTTTGGAAAATTAGTGGCTGCATATGCCATCACATCTATGCCACAATTTAAATTGTGTCCCCTTTCTTTTGAATACTTGGGCTATTTCCAATTTTTCTCTATTTTAACACTTGTAAGCATTCTTGCATATCTAATGATTTCATTTATGCTGATTAGTTTTTTTTTTTAATTTATAAGCTGGCGTTGAAGTACAGTACTTAGCAGTCAAGTTTAATTTGGGGGCTTACAATGATGTTCCCTAAGAGTCTTAGTCTACTTAGGCTGCTGTAACAAATTGCCATAGACTGAGTGGCTTGAACAATAAACATTTAGTTCTCACAATTCTGAAAACTGGTTTGGCCAAGATCAAGGTGCTGGCAGATTCAGTTCTTGGTGAGGGTTTCCTTCCTGGCTTGCAGAGGGCCACCTTGTGTCCTCACGTGATGGAGAGCACAGAGAAGACGCAAGCTCCCTTGTGTGTTCTTACAAGGGCGCTAATGACATGATGGTTCCAGCCTCCTGACTTTTAATCACCTCCCAAAGGTTCCCAACTCCTGACACCACCACATTGGGGATTAGGGTTTCAATATATGAATTTTGGAGGAACACAAACAGTCATAACACGTTTCACATCCGTAACATTAAGGATGTGAAATGTGCCTGCTTGGTGACCATTTCTTCACCTGTGTTAGTTTAGCCACTTAACTTCTTGACCACAGATCACACTTCTTCACTCGCCCTGTTGATAATGCCTCTCCATCTCACTCTCACTGTCCAAGTCCAGTTCCCTCTTCCCACCTCAACACTCAGTAGTGCAACGGTCGTCTTGTGGTGCATAGATGCAGAAGACCATAGTGTTGTGAAGGTACTACCAACTCTGTCCAAGTGACCAAAATGGATTTTGCACTGTTCTAGGTTTTGAACTTGTAAAAAAAAAAAAAGAAAAAAAGCTTTTATTGAATCCAGTTCTGTGTGTATGACTTAAAGTATTCTTGACAGGTTCCTAAAAAGACATGTGAATGTAGTCAGTGGTTTCTTTTTAAAGTCTAGTATTTCTCCTTCCCTCGAATTGCTTATAAATTCTATTAGAAGGATGCACGGCGGGGTGGGGGAAGTCTTCACCCTTAAAAGCAGAAACTCTCCATATGTTTAAATAAGTAAATCAAGTTTATTTTCAGCAGTGTAATAACATACTTACAATTTTACCCTAACGATTTGGAGCTTGGGCGCCCAAAATTTTGATAGGCAAGGCTGTATCCAGCTTTAACTCTAAACTATCTTATCACACCGACTAAAATCATACGCAGGCAGACTTTGGAGACATTGCAGGTTCGGTTCCAGACCACCACAATAAAGCAAATATCAAAATAAAGTGAGTCACATGAATTTTTTGATTTCCCAGTGGATATAAACCTAAGTTTACACTATCCTGTAGTCTATTAAGTGCGCAATCTAATTATGTCTTTAAAAACCAATGCATATACCTTAATTAAAAAATACTTTATTGCTAAAAATTGCTAACCATCATCTGAGCCTTCAGAGAATCCTAATCTTTTTGCTAGTGGAGAGCCTCATCTTAAATTTGTGAAAGATGCAGTATTTGTGGGGTGCAGTAAAGTGAGGCACAATAAAACAAGGTATGCCTCTACCATTTTTTGGAGTAAGATTGTGAAGCAGGGTAGAATGTTATGATTTTTCTCTGAATTAGATTACTTATTGCTGGTAAGAGTTCTATAATTATTAGACATTACCAACAGAGCCAGTGGTGTGTGGAGACAGGTCATCCTGGCTGTGAGAGCCAATTGTGTGCATCTGTTCAGTGATGTCAGGTTGGTACCTTGAAATTGGCATGGTGGAAGTATTTACACCCGGGAAATCAGCAAACTATATGAATTTCCCTTCCAAAGGTTAAGATCCTCAGTATTTCTGGATCAAAAGGTACTTTCTAATTTCCAAAATATGAGCTATTCGATGGTTTTGAGTACATCTTAAATGTTTCTAGTTAATTTGAAGAATTATATAAATATTTTTGCCATATAAAAAATTATTTTATAGTTTGCTTTAGCTTCCATCCATTTACTCAACCAAGATTTATTAGGAACTACTATGTTCCAGAAATTGTGCTGCTGGCTAAGTATTAATACGATAGTCAACAAAGCAGACTTTCCCCTGCTCTCCTAGTACATAGGAGAGATCATGTTAAATGAGGATACAAATACATTTTTAATTGCACACATTGGGGTAGGAATCATAAAGGAAAACAGCGTAAGAATAGAACCTCGTGGGCAGTTAAGGTAGGCTTTTCTGAGAAAGTGATGTTTAAGCTCAGAGCAAGGATAAGTAGATGTTAACTGAGTGAAAAGTAGGGAGAACATTCCAGACATAAGAAGCAACATGTGCAAATGTCTTAAGTCAAGAAACAGCTTGTATTTAAAAACAATTTGTGCAACCCTATTCATTCTCAATATTTGGAACACAATGAATCTGATATTTGCAAACCAATTGATAATCACTAAGAAATAACATCCCTGTTAGCACATAGCTTTTAGTCATCGATGAGACCCCAAAAGATCTGTGCCACCTTTTCCTTCCTAAGGGAGACCAGTGAAAGACAAGCTTTCCTAAAATTTTTATTTTAGTTAGGAGTAAGACTCTCTACTCTGTATTAGAGGATATTTAAATTATGCAATCCTCTAGATACTTTAGGAATCAATCTAATAAGGAGGAAAAGATCAAAATTATTGACTGAATTCCCCTGATATTCATTCAGCTTCTATATTCCTTGGCCTGTGCAAATAGCCTGAGGGCTCTGCGCGCGCGCTCTCTCTCTCTCTCTCTCTCTCTCTCTCTCTCTCTCTCTCTCTCTCTCTCTCTCTCTCTCTCTCTCTCTCTCTCTCTCTCTCTCTCTCTCATTAGGATAAGCTTACAGCTTGACATGCCTAAAGAACAAACGGTCTTGAAGAAAATTCAAATGTTTATTGCATCTTAGTGTAAATTGCATAAAGATTTGTAAGCTACATGATCTGTTCCAACTCCTCATTCTACCATGTTTCCCCGAAAATAAGACCTAGCCGGACAATCAGCTCTAATGCGTCTTTTGGAGCAAAAATTAATATAAGACCTGGTCTTATTTTACTATAATATAAGACCCGGTCTTATAACATAAGACCGGGTCTTATATAATATAATATATAATATAATATAATACCGGGTCCTATATTAATTTTTCCCCCAAAAGACGCATTAGAGCTGATCGTCCAGCTAGGTCTTATTTTCAGGGAAACACGGTGGTGATACAACATGGAAGCACCACAGACAATACCTAAATGAATGGTCATGGCTGTGTTCCAATAGAGATTTATTTACAAAAACTGATGTTGGGTCCGATTTGGCCCACGGAACTTTGTGGAACTTTCCTGTTCTAAATGACCCCTGTTTCCAGCTCCAGCTGCCATCTGACTGCAACTGCGTGGGAAACCTCAAGCAAGACCAGCAGAAAACTGCCTTGTTGAGTCTAATTGACCCAAAGGATGGTGAGAAAAAATAAAATGGTTGTTTAGTCCCACTAAATTTTGAGGTGGTTTGTTATATAGCAATATACCGCTAAAACAGTGGTACAATCCAATGATCTTTAAATACATATTTTTTTGCTTGCACATCCCCTAAACAATTTTGAAAAGCTATGTAGACCCTTGCACTGCAGAGGATATAATTTACAGCATAGTAAAGATATGAACAATTTTTTAAAAAAACTTCTATTTTTAAATATATGAAAAAGAAGATATATTGCAGCTTTTTTTGTTTTTGTTTTTAAGACAGGAATAGGCTTTTAACAGTTGGAAGTTTCATATTCTTCCTTTTTCTTCTAGACTTATATTACCAATCATTTCCTCCATGGAATTTTAAACCATGAGTTTATGTTGAAAGTCTTTTCATGATTGGTAATTCCCACAGTTCTATTTCTAAGAAAGAAAAGGCAAAAGAGAGGCATGGAGTCTTGCCACCCTTTTGTCCTCTGGATAAAATAAGGTATCACTACCTTTTTCATCTGTGTTCTTTTTGCTTCACTCTCAAGGAAATCTTTCTCAGGAATGATCCATTCTTCAACAGTTTAGGGGAGATGAAAGAGGTGAGGATGTTAAATGAAAAGTGTCACTATTCCCTTCCACCCTATTCTAGATTATATCTGAGTTTAGGTCTCCTGAATATGAGCCAAGATATCCTGCTCCAATGTCTAACATTCTCCTTATGTGTAAGGCAGGGAAAGACACAAAATCCTGCCACTGGTTTTTTATTTCTTCAAAAATCAATCAATTGAGCATTATTTATAATTTGTTTACTATTTATAAAGAACTGTTCTAGGCACTGGGATAAACAAAATAGACAAAAATCCCTGCCTTATTGGAGACTACATTCCAATGAGGGGAGACAGACAATGAATGAATAAATAGATAAATGAATGAATGAGTGAATATGTGGACTGTATGGTATGACTGATTTACGCTGTCGAGAGAAAGAAAGCAGGGAAAAGGGACCGAAGGCAAAAGGAAGCAGGGAGTTGCAATTTAAATAGTGCTGTAAAGGAAAGCCTCCCTGAGAAGGGAACATTTAAATAAAGACCTGAAGGCAGTGAGCAAAGACCTGAGAATATCTGGGAAAGAGCATCTGAGTAGAGAGTAGTCTGAAGACAGGAGGGTGCTGTGTGGCTGGAGCAGAGGGAGAGATGAGGTTAGGAAGTTCACAGGGTGCCATGATGTATCGGGTCTTAAAGCTCTGTTTTGGACCACTGTGGCCCTCAGATCTGGGCAGAAGAGACCTCTGCCCTGGGCCCCACGCGTTAGAGGGCCCTAACGCGTTTCCTCCTGGCAATACCCCACTGCACATGCAAAAAGAGTCCAGTGCAGTGGGGTATTGCTCGGGTTTCCTCCTGGCAATACCCCACTGCACATGCAAAAAGAGTCCAGGGGACGGAGGGGCATGTGTGCTTCTCTTCTATACCCCCCTGAGGGTACACATGGCCCCAGAAACACCTGCCCAAAGCATCCCAAGACCCCCCTCAGGGCCTGAGCACTCCTCCTGCCTGGCCCATTTTTCAGGGTAGATTGTGTCCCTCAGGTGCTCACCCGAAGCCCAAAGGTGTTTGCAGGGGCTGTGGAAAGAGATTGGATGTGTAGGCTGAGCTGTCCACGCACCTGCACATGATGCCCCCCAAGGTAGGAAGCAGAGCCAGAGGTCTGGCACAAAGAGAGCCGGGAACAGGCTGCTCCGACATCATTGCAATGTTTGGACAGAGAACTCTGAAGAGCCCTACAATTCTAATGCCAAACCCAGCCTTTAAGACTTTTGGAAGATTATGTCTGTCAAAGTGGGAGGCTAGAACTTATCTTGTTGAACCATTTGTTAGCTTGATTTATACTTTTTTAATGTTTAAACATGGTATTTGGCATGATATTAGACATCTATTCATACTCCTGTGCTGAATCTTGCAAAACGTTACGGGCAGATCTTTGGCTCTAGATTGTATGGGAAGCCATCAGAGGTGCTTTGTTTAAAGAAGGCTGGGCTGAACCCAGTGTTTAAAATTGTCTGTTTACTCCCCTCAAATTTTGTATGCATCCAGTCAATGCACCATGGAATACCAACTTAGTTTGAGGTTCCCTTTTCTTTGTGAAATGAGAGCAAAATGATTGTCAAAGGTGGGGATGGGAGATCAATTTTAGGGAAGAGTACATATGGAAGCTGATAATCAAGAATTGCGTTCCTGAAAACTAGCAACACCCCAGGACCCTTAGAATGTCTTCAGGTATCCCTGGAGATTAAAGGTATGAAGTACCACAATTTGAAGATCCCTGATTTAGTAGAAAGAGCATTATAACGAGAAACAAAGAGGCCTGAACTATAGGCCTGGTTCTGCCACTAACTGCTTCTATTATCTTGGGTAAGTCACTCACCTGCTCTGGAGGATTAGTGATTTCCAAAGTCTCTCATTCCTGGATTCATTAATTCATTGTATTGTCCTGATAATAATAAGGCATCTGCTGTGCTTCAGGCACTGGGTGGAGCTCTGAGGGTGAATATGATGCCACTGGGGCCCTCTGGGAGCTCACCATCTAGCTTTTCAGTTCAGCTACTTACAACTTTTGGTAGTTTAGTTTAAATCAATGGTTCAAGCCAGTGGATAGCACCTATGCAGCATTTTGGAAATTTGTTGGGGCACTGATGCTACACATTTTGTAATGTGTAGGACAGCCATCTCAACAAGTTGTCCCGAGTCCTACATGACTTTCCAGTATCCAACCAGGTTTTTATGTAGGTGGGAAACCTGTTTTTTCATTGATTAAGCCTTGGTAAACTCCATTTAAATATAAACATAAAACTATTTTTTTTTTGCATAGTGTTGATAAATACAGAATTTTTCAGGAATGCACAGCCTAAAAGCAAGGGAGATTATGTTTTTCTTCTGAACATTAGCTGGAGAAATTCAACATTTTGGGAAAAAGAAATAGCAAACCATAAAACTGGTCTTCTGCAAGGTAAGCTGATATTCTCAATTTTTAGAAAAACAACTGTGAATGAAAGGGTGAATGTTAATTTACATTTTTTTTCTTAAATCTTTTGTGCTAGATATTGTTTGCACAAACTCTGATTAACAATAAATTAATTTGTGGCATAACATATAAATCTATTGTGTTCTGAAAAGAGCACCATGATTTCTAAGTGTTTTTGCTTTCTGAACAAGTTACGGAACTACTGCTATGGGCAGTTGGGAGGCACCAAGGCATTTTAAGTACATTAGGGTTTACAAAGTTCTTTTTGATGGCATGAAGAATTCATATCAGTTCATTCAACAAACATTAACTATGCACTGGGCGTACACCAGGCCCTGTGCTGACACAGACCTTGGGGGGAATTCCTGGAGTATACAAAGTCTCCCATCTCCCCAATCTCCTTTCCTTACCCCCTCTTTCCATACATACAAGCACATAGCTTGGTTTAGTGGACAACCACAAGCTCCACGACTTACCCGTTATGTGACCTTGAGAAGTGACTTACATTCTCTTAATCTCTGTTTTATGAACCCCGCAAATGGATATAACAATACCTATCTTCCAGGATTGTTATAAGATTAAGTGTGCCTGACACCTAGTAGGTATTTAATAAATGTTAGTTCTGGGTCTCTTTCCATCTCTCCTCAAAACCTCATCTCAGAACACATCTGCCATCAGCCATCGTGGGAACATGAGTTGGTGTGTTCCCTGTGGGCTATTTACATTTTCACTTTATAATTCCTGATGGTGGGTTGAAAGGCTGATTTCTGCTAAAGGAATTTCGAACAGGTGAAGCTAATAATTCAGTCTGCTTGGACTCAAGGATCCCTCTATTAAGTATAAATACAAAGCTAATAGGTAATGTTAAAGACACAGTCAATGGTGAAGAGCACACTGGGATTGTTACCGCTTCACAAACAGTCATCAGGGCTCGAATAAGGTTTACCATATGAAATTTCCCTTTCTGTTTTAAAAATCTGAGCATTGTAGACAGTAGTTCTCACACTTTAGATTAACTTAAGAATCTGCTGGGAAGACGGTTAAACTGCAGATTCTTGAGCCCCACCTTAGACTTCCTCAATCAGAATCTCTGAAAGTTGGGTCAGAACCTGCATTTTAAGATCTCCTAGCTGAAATGGATCCTACATGGCCCTCTCACAAGATATGGTAGAAAGCATGTAAAATTTGGTGTTAGACAAATATGGGTTTAAATCTTAGGTCCACCATTAACTAATTAGATGAAGTTGGAAAAGTTTCTTACCCTCGGTACATCTTAGTCACCTCACCTATGAAATGAAGATAATATAACTTTAGAGGCTCTAATGGTTCAATGACATATTCTGTGTCATCCACACCACAGAATGCAAGACCCTCTCCTGCGTCCAATACAAGACCTGCCTTCTTGTATACTTATGGAGAAACAAAGTACATCAAGATGGTCACGATAGAGTCTTCTCGTTTTGAGTGATTAAAGACAAGTGATAATGCTGGAAATAAACCAAAATGTCAACTGATAGCTTACCCTCTCCTATATCATGTTCTACCCTAAATGATTTTTTTGTCTTTGTAAGGAAATACACACACGCGCGTGCGCACGCGCACACACACACACACACACACACACACACACACACACTGCTGAAAGTGCCAAGCTGTATTTGATTAGTTCTGGGCAGCAGCACGTTAGGGCATCTGAAAACCACAACTGGAGACATCTATTCTGATGGGCCTAATGCTCTGGATATTTCCTTTCAACCGAACTTGGGGGAAAAGTACTTTGATATAATGTACATATGGAAATATTTTACAACATTTTTAAAAAGTTAGATATTTTACTCGGTATATATATAAAACATGCTTTTCTCTTCAATGTGTGCAAATATAGATAAATCAACGTCTAAAAGAGTCTCTTGTCATTTCTAAGCTAGAATTGTTTTTTGTTTTGTTTTCTTAAATCAACTTAAGTGTATTATGAAAGGGCCAAAGTGACAGCCCAGGAGAGAGTGGTCTTTTCTCTGGGCTTCTGGCAGCCAGCAGGAGCAGCTGCTGTTCAAATGTACCCTAAATACCTTACCTCTGGAAAGATCATTTCTGGAGGTGAGAAGGCACTTTGATTTCTCATTCCCTCTGAAAGGTGTCAGTGGGGATGATGGTGGTGGTATGGTTGGCCGTTTACACAGGCCTGGTTCTGAGGCCATTGCCACATTTCACATGTGCAACCAAATTGCAATCTGGGTTCTGGTTCAAATTCTTTTGAAAAGATTAAAGTCTTGTTTTAAATGCTGTTCCTAATCTTGGGGTAAAACATTCCTTGGAAAATATTCATCACAAAAATCTATTAATAGTGGCTACTTTCAGTGAGAAGGAACAGGGAAGGGAGAGGATGATAAGGGGAAGATGGCATTTGATTTTCATATTTTCATCATCTGTACTCAGAATTTTATACCTGACCATGCAATCTTCTTTTTTAAAAAACAGGGATCATCGGTATGATGATGTCATAGGTCACTTTTGTTACTTATCCTTTATAAACTTCTGTATTGAAAAATGAAACCTAATTTAGTTTACTTTAAAAAGCTTAACTAGAAATTATTCCTTTTTTTAAGATTTAATAACCAAAACGTGCCAGACGAATACACATTTCTTTTTTTTTTATGTCTATATAATTTGCAAGGCAACTAGATGTAAAATAAAATATCTTGGGTTTGATATTTTATTCATCTGAAAATGTTGCTTTCCCAAGATTTTTCTTTCATCATTAGAAGAGTAAACGATTTGCATTTTAAATATATGCTTGACTGCTATGGGAAACAGCCTTTCCTATTTGTGTAATGTTTCATTGCACTTATTTGATCACAGTATTGAAACGAATTTCTTTTGAATAACTTTGCCTTGTCATTATGCTTGCGAATATAGTTTGTACACCTCAAGGTATCGGAAATAACGTTTTGGGGAAGTTAAAATTGTACAGTACTGTGATTCGTATACAGAGAACTCCTGCCCTGCTGTGGCCACGGAAAGGAATTACAGTTAGAAAAACACAGTGTTATTTTGTTGAATTGCAACAGCTTCTCAGGAAAAGTGTAAAGTGTTCCGCTTACAGTTATTTCCCTTTAAAAGAATGTAACAGAAAATACATGTGTGTATATTACGGGAGATTCCTTTCATACTCAGCTGTGTTGGGAGGGATAAATTCTACATTAAGTCACTACTATTATTTTTTAAATTCCCATCCACTTCTCCCCTCTGCAACCTGGCTTCCCCTGCCACCATGCTACTGACATTAATAAATGAATTCGCCAAACGTTTATGAGCACTGATCATGACACCATGTCCTAGGGCTGTGCTAAGTAATGGAGTCAGATCCTCACTCAAGTCATTCAAATATTGTGCACTTAACAACATCCTCACTGGCCAAAAGCCAGCAGTGACCAACTGTCAAACCCAGTGGCTTCTGTTCGGTTTCACTCCACCTGACTTACTGGAAACTCCCCCTTCCAAGTCTCCTGGGCTGCTGCTTTCCCAAGGCTCTCCTGCTCCTTTGATCCTGCTGTATCTGCTTTGTAGTATCCTGGTAATCATGTGGGTGATTCCCTAGGCATCCTTTTCAGCTCTCTTTCCTCTCTTTCTTTTAACTTTAGTCTGTGAACCTCCTATAATTATAGCTACATTTGGTGGGTATGTGTGGGCATTTAGCTCATCGGCTTTTATCAGCTCTGCTAGGAGACCGATGGCCCCTCCAAACAAAACCCCTGCCTGCTCCATCTCATGTTTCGGCACGTTTATCCACTGATAGAACTCCCACTGTCATCCAGATGCTGCTGACTCCTGTATCTCTAGCTCTGGCCTCTTTCCTAACCTCCTGGAGGGTCCGTCTAGAACAAAAGTTCTCACCAGGCAGATGGCAGGACCGCAGCCTCTCGCTCATTGCAACTCCCTGTGAGAGGCTTTGAGTGGTTTGTGGCTGATGGGCAGTTGTGCACATATAATCAGAGTCCCTGGGGGAAAGCTGCTCTGCTCAGACCTGGCTCTTGCCATCCACTGAAGCCCTGCTTGACCCCGGCCATTTCCTCGGTCTCCTCCCCTGACTCCAGGAGAAGCTTTCTTCTTTGGTCCAGCTCTTGGACACAGCTGCAGAGGTGCCTGGGGCCATTGTCACACAGTTCACTTTCATCAGAGCCCTCTCTTTTCAGAATGACCAAGCCTCATATCCATCTGTTGATCAAATTCAACTCCTTCTCTCCACAACACATCTTTTACAAAAGCCTTTCTGTTACGACCAACCTCCCTGCTCTCCTCATTCCCACAGTCTATCTCAGGCACTCATCATCGCTCCCCTGGACTCCTCACGTCTTTCTGATAGCTCCTCCATCTTCCAAGTGCACAAGTGATTATTTCCATTAAACAAAAATCCTTCAATGTTTTCAATCTAACAATTTAGATAAAATCTAAAGGCACCATGGCATTGAAAGACCTTCCACCATCACGCTCCATCCTCCCTTTTTGAGTCATATCTCCAGCCTTTCTTCCTTTACTCTTCTGTTATACACAACCACCTGTCTTCCCTTGGACTTTCCCATGTCTCTGCATTTGCTCAGGCTGGTCTTCATGCCTGACAATCCTTTTCCCGACCTTTAGGGAATCCAGCTCCTCCTTTGATGGTCAGCTCAAAGATGAGCTCTTCTGTAGACCTGCCTTTTCCTACCTATGAAAATGAGTCAGTCCCGTCTCAGAACTCTCAAGACAATTGGTCCAAACCTCCAATAAGCATGAGCTTCTCAGACAACTCTGCTATTGAGTGTGTGTGTGTGTGTGTGTGTGTGTGTGTGTGTGTGTGTTTCTCCCCTGATTGGAATGACAGTTTCTTAAGGACAGGGATCAGGCTTTGGTTATCTTGCCTGCTCGCTCCTCACACCCCAGTGCTTAGAACAGAGTTTGTCTCTGCTGCGTGCTGTATAAATGTTTGATGAATAAAGGAAGAAATGAATGGTAAATGTTATCACAAGCACTACTGACAGCCTTCATTGGTCCCCATCTCTCCTGAGGAAGGGAGAGAAGTATGCGATATTAGGCAGATGCTTTCAGAGTACACGCACAAGTTTCATAAAAGAGGCATTAAAATATAGAAAGGAGCTATGAGATAGAAAAGAAAGAAGAGAGTAATGAATAAAAAGAAACCAACTTTTACTTCTTATCCAGCAACTTACTTCTCTCTAGTTAGTAGTAAGGATGGTGCCTTGATTGGCATAATGAGATGTGTTCAGTTCTTACAACAAGCACTCTAGCTGCAATGTGGGGAAACCTGGGGCAGGAGGAGATGTGGGTCTACACTAATAGGTGGTGGTGGAGATGGAGAGAAGGGAACAAACTAAAGCAACGTTAAAGAAGTGCAATGGTTAAGATCGAAAGATCAAAAGAGGTGGGAGAGTCAAGGGTTTGTTCATTGATTCATTCAACAAATATTTAATGAGTCTTGCTATGTGCCAGCACTGTGAAATTGCAGGGAATTCAGTGGTGAAAAACATATCGTTCCTGACACCGAGTTTCTGATACTATAATTGGCTGTCTGATGGTGCATGAACATCCAGCTTCTCTTACTTAGGATGGAAGCAAATTTGGAAAGCATTATTATTCATCCCTTACAGAATACAGCAGCGGACAACAGCTGGAAAGACCGGTATGCTGATGTGAGAGCAGGAAGGCTGTTTTTGCTGTGTTCCAACAAAGTACTTTTTAAAACTTAATTTTAATTACAAAAGCGATCTATGTTTATTAAAGAAAAATTATGAAAAACATGCAGTTTCAAAGAAGGGAAAATAATTTGTAGTCTCATCATATAGATATTAACCATCTTTATATCCCTTTAGACTTTTCCAATGTCTAAATGCGTATAAATGAGCCAATACCCTACATACGATTTTCCAGTCTGATTTTCACAATTTTAAACCTATTGTGAGCATCTGTCTTTTTCAGAAAATGAAAGTCTACAGTATCATTTTTAACGGTTGCATATAGTATTCTAGTACATGGATGCTTCATAATTCATTTAACTAATCCTTTATTTTCAATGGAGTTTTTCAATGTTTCAGAAGTAACTGATGATCAAGTGGAAATTTGTTTCGCTAGCTTAACATTTTTTTTTTTAAATAATGATTCTTGGGCACACACTAATTCAGAACTACACAGTGTAGGGATTTGGGGAAATATAGTTCCAATTTAGCTAAATTGACACAATACAAATACAAATTCACCACAATCTACTTCTGGTCAACTTTGTACCCATATATAACTTTTTAACCATATTTAACATAATTTTTAAATAAGGGCAATAGCAATGGTTTGCTTCCTTTTAATATAATGCAACTATCCTTCATACAACTGTAACATGCTCTCTATAAAGAGAAAACAAAGTCCTTTTATCCAGTTTGGGGTAATAACCATCCCTCTTCTAGGTAAGTCATATTCCTTTGCTATCCAGTAACTTTGCTCAGATGGTCATAGCTGTTACATTCTTCCACTGCACTACATACTTCCACCTCCACTGCATAACTACGTTCTTCCACTGCAGATTCAATATTCCCTTTATCCTCAGCAGAAACCTCAGCTGGTTGAGGTCCCTTGCCTGCTAGAGTGACCTAAACCTTAATTCCTGAAAGGTTTGAGCCATTAACAGTCCTGCCCCTCTTCGGTCATTGTAGTTTTCTGTGGACTTTTATCCTGGAATATAAGAATATTTACGGCACCTCAGAGGATCTCTTGCATTCTAGACATATTCCTCCTTGCTGCCGTTTTATAGTGACAATCTGATTTTCCCTGATTGGCAGCATCAATTCCTCTAAGTCAATCCGATACCCCTTACTTGCTTTTTGATTCACTGGCATGAGAACACTGAAGTGTTGAAATGACAATTGCATCTCTCAGTTTAATGGAAATATTGATGTGCCCTTCATTGGAAATATTCCTCTCTTGAGGCTAAAACTTCTCGACAAGTAGAGCCCAAAGCGGTAGGGAATGGGAAGCAACATTTTTACTAGTGGACCAAGAGAAGCAACAATGAGAGGCACCATTCTCATTTTCTACATTTCATTCCTGGACTTGTAAATCCTTGTTCTAAGAGAAACAGCATCATATATTGATCGCTGATTTATCACACATACTGCATCTTGGAAGATATGGTCCCAGCCCCAAAAGGTGCTGACATTCAGCTGGCATCATAACTGAGTTTTCAAAAGACCCTTCCACCTTTCCATGCAGCTGTTTCAGGTGATGGGGCACGTGCTAAGACCAGTGAATTCAATGAAAATGAGCCAATTGCCACAATTCATTTACGGTCAGGCAAGCTCCTATGCCAGAAGCAATGCTGAGTGGTATACCATGATGACAAATAAGGCACTCCTTAAGTCCACACAATAGTGACTTTGATAGCAGCATTTTGGGGAAGGGAGGAAAATTTGTATCCAGTATAAGTGTCTATTTCCATAAGAACCAAGTGCCTACTAGAAATGGTCCTATGTAATTACCCTGCTATCGAGTGGGTGGGTCATACTTCTGGAAAATGGTGCCATATTGTGGACTCATTGCTGGTTTCTACTGTTGGTAGTTTGAGCACTTAGCAGTGGCTCTGGTCAGATCAGCCTTGATCGGTGAAAGTCTATTGAAAATCTCCATCCTTGCTGCCATAGCCACTTTGTCTGTGAGCTCACTGAGCAAGGACAGTGGGGACGGGGGAAAGAGGATGACTGATGTCCACAGGATGAGTCATCTTATCCACCTGATTATGAATATTCTTCTCTATATAAGTTACTCTTTGGCAAGTATTCACAGGGGGCACAAATATCTTCACACTTTGTACCTCTACAGAGAGGTCTATCCATGTGCCTATCCTCCAGGCCTTCTCAACAATTCCCCAGTTGTACTCTTTTGAATTCCCCAGCCAGCCAAATGATTAGCCACTGCCCGTAAGTCACTGTAGATCAGTAACTCTGGCCTTTGTTGCTTCCAGACAAAATGAACAACCAGGTATGCTGCTAAAAGTCTGCCCATTGGGAAGATTTTTTCTCATCACTTCTCTTAGTCCCCTCCCTCCCCCTACCCAAGTGAGGCTGTAGTGCAAAGCCATCTACTTCCAGGTAGTGCCAGAACACAGGGCAGAACTGTCTGTAAAACAAGCCCCTGTATTGTCTTCCTCAGCTAACTGTTCACAGGACACTCTCCACAATGCCACATGTATAGGTGGAGAGAGAAGAGGCAATGAGGCAGAAATGTGGGCCACATACATCTGGATTATTTCTCATGCAGCTTACGTGTACCTTCAAAACCTACTTGAACCCGATCTCCTACATAACATTTTCATCTGATGATGAAATGCTCTTGTGGACACCCACGTTTATGGGTTGATAGGTGAGACAATGCCAAACTGGTAATGGGTAGTTCAGGTTTCATGGTCAATAGTTTAGTCTCTACTAGGCTCAGTGGCAAGCCAGAGGCTAAATTTCAAAGGAGATTATTTATTTGCAGAGGATGGCATAGGTTTGCTCCAAAACTCTAGGGCTCCATGCTGTGATTCACCTAAAGGGGCTTGTCAAAAGCTCCATAGAGCACCCCTATCTGCTGCAGACATTGCAAGTAATATTGGATCTTCTGAGCCATATGGCCCAAATGACAGAGCAGTGTGCTCAACAGGCTGGACCTGTTGCAAAGCCATCACTTGTTCTGGGTCCCACTCAAAACTAGGAGCTTATTGGATTACTCAGTAAATAGGTTGGAATAGTATTACCAAATGAAAAATCCTCAGTGGTTCACTAAATACTGAATGTCTTTCTTAGTGGAAGGTGGAGTTAGAGGCAGCAAATATCCTTTACTTTGGAAGGGATATCTCTCATGTTATAGATCACTGAACCCCTAGAAATTTCATTGAGGATCCCTAGCTTTTTTTATTTTGTTTATTTCCCGTCCTCCAACATGCATACATCTTACTGATGTATCTAGTGTAGTTTCCACTTAGATCACTACGTCCAATCAGCATATCATCAGTGCAATGGCATGGTGTGATATCCTGTGAGTTAGAAGATGATAAATGTGCCTACAAATCAGGCTATGACGTAGAGCTGAACATTATATATAGTCCTGAGATAGGACTGTGAAGGTGTATTGCTGACCCTGCCAGTTACAGCAAACTTCTTCTGATGGTCATTACCAATAGGTATAAATAAAAAAGCATTTGCCCGATCAAAACCTACCTAACAGGTGCCAAGGGATGTATTGATGTGCCCTGGCAACAAAACAAAATGTGGGACAGCAGCTGCAACTGGAGTCACCACGTGATTAAGTTTACATTAATTAATCCACTTTTCTCCAAGAGCCATCTTTCTCTTATAAGGACTAATTGGCTAATTGAATGGAATGTGGTTGGAATTGCCACCTGCATCTTTCAAGTCCTTGATAGTGGCATCAATCTCTGCAGTCACTGATTTATTGTCTTGGTAAGTAAGGACAGTTCTGTTGGTTCCACTTACGTAGCTTTTCCTACTATGAGAGCCCTCACTGTATAGGTCAGGAAACCAATGTGGGGATTCTTTCATATCTGAGTATGTTTATTCCAATCATACATTACATGATTAATCTCATTGTTCTCATTACTTCTGGAAGGAGAACTAAAATGAGAACAGTGATAAAAGGAAACTTACTCCACATGTGGCTCTGTTGTTTGAATTAATTCATTAATTAACAATGAGCATGTACCTATGTTTTACTTGGAAATTTTAATCTTCACAAGTTAATATAATGTCAACAACAACAAAATTCACAATTTAATATTGTGTTAGAAAGAGTTTGTATTTAGATCATGAGACATGATAGTGTCCACCAGAGTGCCTGGCATGGAATTACCACACAATAAATAATTGTTGAGCTGGAGAAACAAACATACTGATACTTATACAGAATCCAGAGGGAAAGAGCATAGTTCAAGAGACTGAAAATGCAAAATGTTTTCTAAACAAATTTAGGATAAAATTGTATGTAATTATCTTACAAAAAACAAAGCTACCAATTTTCTCCCTAATACATATTTAAATAAACTGAAGTCAGCAGCATTAATACCGGGTTTCCCCGAAAATAAGACCGAGCCGGACCATCAGCTCTAATGTGTCTTTTGGAGCAAAAATTAATATAAGACCCGGTCTTATAGTAAAATAAGTCTATAATATAATATAATATAATATAATATAATATAATATAATATAATGTAATACAATACAATACCGGGTCTTATATTAATTTTTGCTCCAAAAGATGCATTAGAGCTGATTGTCCAGCTAGGTCTTATTTTCAGGGAAACAGGGTAGCCCAGGTAGCTCTAGTTTGTTTAGAATTTAGTAATTAAAAGCTTATTTGTGGGGTTTCCCTTCTCTTTTGACTGGCAGGGCCATTCCTAACTTCAAGACTTTTCATTAAGATTTTCTACATTAGACATGAAAGTCTTAGTAAATATCCGTTTTAGGCTCTTTTCTTCCTTGAGTATAGATTTGCTTGTGCACAGTAAGAGTTAGTCATTTTTGTTTTATGCGTAGCTAAAAATGATACGCCCTACTGTGTATAATGTTTTAAATTTTTGTTTCTTCTAACATTTATCCTTCTTTATCTATGTAAAATAGCACCCACTGAATAATGAAAATCTAATGTCCATGGTTATATTCATTATTTCTTTGGTTTTCAGTTACAGAGTTTATGCTGTGTTTAAACAAAATGTTTTCTATAGGAATATTATTGTTAGGACACAGAATAACAGATGTGCATATTTTACTCAAGAAAGGTTTCTTTTATACCTGGCTTGTAGAATATTACAAACTCGAGTTGGAGTATATCTCAAAATTTAAGATGTTGATAATAATAATGAATTGGTTCCTTGAACAAACTTACTTTTTAAAACGGGGAAAAAAAATGACAGTGAAAATTCAACACATACATAAATGTAATCTGTTCTGACTAAGCAATATTATTTTTATTAAAAATTATATTTTTTACACTTCAATGTGTTCTCCACAGTATATATAGAATTATTTGGCCCCAGAATATATAGAAATTACGTAAGTATACAAACTTGTCCCATCTTAAACCTCTTTTACGTTTAGGGCAATTGCCTTTAGGTCTCACCTAATTACAAACTATACTACACTTTTTGAGTTTATTTCAGTTCCCAAGCTTCAGTTTTGTCATATGTAAAGTGGTGATAATAGTATTTACCTAATAGAATTGCCATGAAGACTAGTAAGAACCACGGAAAAGCATTTAACACAGTATCTGCCAAGCAGTGGTTAATTAATGTTAGTTTCTTTCCTGAAGCTATAAAAGGGGCTTAACTTCTTATTTCTATGTTTTTATTTATTTTTTCAAGACAATATATTTTTGTTTCAAAATTTTCCTTATTTATGGAATTATAAGAATTTCAGAAACTTTCTGCTTTATAGTCTCCAGAAAAACTTCCTATATATTAATGCTGGTGCTAGCGTAAACACACTTCATTATTGGTATTATTAGTGACCCTCTCATAACCTAAAGTTAATGTACCTCCCTTAATATATAGCTGAGTAAGACTCCGGGGAGACTCTCACTATTGAATGGTAAGAGCAGCAAGCTTCATCTGTATTTAGAATTAGCTGTTGCAGTGTTTTATAAATATTTTCATTATTATGGCATTTAAACAATTGCTCAATAATTGAGTCATTAAGTAAAAGTGCAGAATTAATTCATGTCATCCTGTTTGTTACTGAGCCCATCCAAAAGCATGGGCTCAGTAACAAACCAAAAAACAAAAATCAGGAAAACATTGGTTCAATAATAAAGGTATTGGTCCGTTCTGGATTTATATAATGTCACTTTCACTCTTACTCCAAAAGGAAATTGACATTTGCAGAATCTTAAAATAGTGGATAAAAATTAAATAGAAAACAAAGTAGTTTTTAGGCCACCAGGTCCATCCCCAAAGACTAATTCTTCATCACGTATTTTCATCCATTAGATTGCGAATGTAGCCCAGGCAAGAGATGATGTGGCTGCCACTAGGGTGGTAGCAATGGAATGGAGATAAATGGATGAATTAAAGATATTTTTGGTAGTAGACAAAAAGACCTGCTGCTATTTTCGGTGTGGTTTTAATAAAGAGAGAAACCACGATGATTTCAAGATTTTCAACCTGAAAAATGTTAGCATTTATGATATAGGGATGGCTGAGAGAGGAGCAAATTGGAACGGAGGACACGGGTCAGCTTTAGGAGTCCTGTGGCGATGTCCTCTTGACATTTGTGATAAATCTGGACTGGATATATATATTTATATTATTTTAGCAATCGATAACAATCGTTATTACTACTATCACCACTAATACATCGAGAAGTAAAAACTCAGCACCCTACGGCTTTCTCAAGCTCTTGGAAAAATAACGCTAACAAAAACGGCAGAGCTTTCTAAACTTTCCCATTCATCCTTTAGCTAGAGGGCCTTTGTCCAATCAGCTTCCAAGTTCTCAGCGTCAGCAAATAGGCGGGCTCTGAGAGATTCAGTTCCCTCAGCTTCTCTGGCTGGGCCACGTCAGGAGCCCTGCAGGTCCTTGAAGGTACATAAATCACCAGTTTATTCATTGGCAATAATTGAGCTTCTTATTCAAATATATGTTTTAAAATTTCCAATAACATATAGTTTTAAGTCATGCCACTTGTTTGTTTTTCATAGTTTCTTCTTCTACAGATATATATACTGCCTCCGAGTGTTGCGGACCTTCCGTTCCCTCTTCTGCGCACGCGCCGGCAAAAGGAAGGCTTGGCCTGTTTCCGGGTGGCGCGTGGGGCTCCCGGCCGAGAACTGCCCTTGCCACCACCAACATGGAGACCTTGTACCGAGTGCCGTTTTTGGTGCTTGAATGCCCCAACCTGAAGCTGAAGAAGCCGCCCTGGGTGCACATGCCCTCGGCCATGACGGTGTACGCTCTGGTGGTGGTGTCTTACTTCCTCATCACCGGAGGTAACTCGGGCTGGCAGGGGCCCGAGAGGTGCGGAGGCGCGTCGGCTCCGCTCACTCTCAGCCCCCGGGCAAGCGTCGCTCTGCTCTTGATCTTTTCGGAGGGTGGAGGAAGTTCTGGGGTTCCAAGTATTAACGGCCCCAAGCTTTATTTTCTCTGACGCCTTGAGAGCACCCGTGTTCTCACTCCCATTGCGTTAACTCTCCTAGCTTCTTATCCGAGGGATCCAAGTCGAATAGATTTTTCCAGACCAGATTGTTGTCCTTTTTATTGCTTGCCATAAGTTGCTTGACAAAGATCCTGGAAAAGTCTAGTCCGGCCCATTTTACTTCCACGATTGGTCCAAAGGGTATGAGACTTTTACCTTCTCTTTGTCTCCGGTCCCCTGGAACTTTGGAAGAGACTTGAGAATTCTTAAGTTTGTTAGCTCAAACCTAAGGGTCCGGTGTTGGTTTTTACCCCGATGACAATGAATATGGAATTTTCCGAAACCATGGTTTTGATTAATATTTGAGATATATTTGCAGGTAATACTGTATTTCAGAGAACAGTTGAGAATTTAAAGAATAAGGAAAATAGCATTACTATTAAAAGCTTACGAATTATTGTATCCTGTTCTTTTCATATATAAAGTTGCAAACGGGGGCGTTGCTTTGTATGGTGGTGAGTTGGCAGTCCAGCTAGTCTCTGCAGAGCCACCACCCTTTCAAGCCAAGTTCCACGATGTACTCAAGACTGGACAACTGTAGTTTTAGATTTGGGGAAGTGGGAGTACTTAATCTAGAAATTATAAAATTCAAACTCTACAGGTTAGGGACAGTAAGAGTGGCTCTGCTTTTAAGGGAATAGTCACAGACATCTTCATTTTCATAGAGGTTTTGTGAGAATAGTTGCACTGAAGAGGGAAGAATCTGAAACCATGAGGGCTTAGTTCGAGAATGTACCTTGGAATCACACCCTTCCCCCGCCATCTGGAATAGTAACAATTAACTTAATGGTTGTTTAAGTAAATTACATTTAAAGACATATTTTTCTATGTTGGTAAGATACTGTCCTAGCATTGCATCAGCATTAACATTTGCTCAGCACATAATAGGTACTGTGTTGAATAAAAGAAATTTAAAATGCACGTGGCTTTTTAAAAATAAATAAACAGTAGTCTTCATCTGCTTTTATCTACTAGTCTCAGTCCTGTTAGCCTTTCCTCCCTTGGAGCCAGAGCCTTTGCTAGATGCCTCACAGTTGTCGTTCTACCTTTTCCCTGTTGATTGTTGTAAGATTGGAGATTGTCTGCCTCAACCCCAGGAAAATGAAAAAGACACCTTTTGGTGGCCAAGGTCATGAGGTATCTCATACAAGGAATCAATTTTGCCATTGGAAAAGAGTCTCTTAAAAACTGAGTGTACCCTTATAAGTAAACAATACTTATTACAGAGAAACATTCAGTAAGTAATGTATCAAGTCCCTGTTAAGCTGCAGGCACCAGGTACTGGGGACAACTGTGAAGGAAACAAGGATCCCGCCCTCCTGAAGCTTATAATGTCATGGTTGAGATACGTTGAGTATCACATTTTTTAACCTTTTACATTATTTTGCCATTGCAAAATGCCACGAATGCATTGAAGGAAAAGAACAAGAGGTTATGAGAAAATAATAGGAACTGGGAATCTCATTTACATCAGAGTGTGGTTCTTGAGGAAATGACATGTTACCCAAACTGAAGGATTAGGGGAAAGGGTATACTGGACAGAGGGAAAAGTATGGACAGATATGGGACAGAGACCAGTTAGGTGGGTTTTGTAGTTGACTTAGACTAGACTAGGCTGGTGGTAGAAAAAGAAAAATACAACGAAAGATATTTTGGAAGTAGATTCAGTAGATCTTGATGGATTGATTGGATGTAAGGGAAGAATGAGTGTAAAGGAATCTTACTGGTGTCAGATTTGAGCATCTGAATAGATGAAAGTGTCATTTTCTGAGATTGGAGAAATGAAGTATTTTTTGGTAAACGAGAGGTAACTTTAGGATATATAATGGTTGGACATAACCAACTATAATTAGTTGGATGTGTGAGTTTGCAGGGATGAGTATAACACGGAGAAAAGAGGTCTATGTTGAAGTTGGTCAATAACAATTGTTTTCTGAATTCTTCCTGTAAACCACATGTTGAAGAACATACGCAAAATCCCTGTTCTGGGGGAACTTATATCGCATTCTACGGTGCTAACATTATTTGATAGGTGTTGGCACATTGACAGTCATTAGCACATAGAATTGAAAGCCCTGGGAAGGGATGAGTTCAATTCTGGAAAGAATGTAGAAAAAAAGAGGAGGACGGATTAAGCTCTAAGGAACTTCCAACATTTAGTGGTTTTATGGAAGAGGAGGCTCAGCTAGAGAGAGAGCTAGAAATCATGGACAGGAGTGTTAGAAAGGCCGTGAGAAGCTAATTCCTTCCTTCACCCCCCCCCCCAAGAAAATGGATTTAGAAAACTGGATGGAGTGCTGCTTAGGAAACTTCCTAAGAAGAGAATTGAAAAGTGTCCATTGAATTATGCAACACTGGTGGATTGGAGTGAGCTGAATAATGTAGGGTAAGTGAGCAAGGGGAGATAGCAAGTTTGTCAGTTGTTTTTTTTTTTTCCAGAAGGAAGCCTGATTCCCTTTCAAAAAGGAAGCATAGAAATAGGATGTTAGCTAGGAGGGTCTGGACTGTAGGGAAGGTTGATACAGGGGAAGGACAGGTGGAAAATACAGGAGAGAGAAGAGATAACTGAAGGAACAAAGTCTGAAAAGGCAAGAGAGGATGGAGTCCTGATAATTGCAGAAGGCATCCCACCTTGGTAGGAGAAGTGATTCTTGACAGGAGCTGGAGGGAAGGAGGTGAGGATGGATGCAGCTACAGTTTGTAGATTTGGGGGTGGGGTTATTAGAGAATTTCTATAGGATTGTTTTGTTAGTTAAGGGTGAGGGAGACAGTCTTTCTATGCTCAAGAAAAGCTGGAAATGAGGATGTTGGAAAACAATGGAGAAGATAAAGAGTAGATGTTGATGGTGGGAGTTTCGGAAAACGTAAAATATTGATGGACATTAACATGAATGATCATGAATCTCTAGCGCTAATGATGAGACTTTAAAGTGTTTCCTTATTTTACATTTAAGCAAGAAAATTTCTCTAGTATCTCTCAATTTGTAGAAGCAAATCCAAGCTTATGTGGAACAGTTTCTTGAACTGAAATACAATCTTTAATGTTAAATCTCCTTTATTGAGTCATTCTTGAGTATCAGAATAGTTACTGAATGAATTTCTTTTATGAAATACCTTTTTTTTAGTTAATATCCATCACCATACAACTGCTAAATTTTATTGTGATGAGAACTTTTAAGATTTATTCTCTTAGCAACTGTTTTTTTTTTAATATATTGGGGTGACAATTGTTAACAAAGTTACATTGGTAGAGATAATATTGTTTTATAAGTCATTCTACAGTATTGGGTTGAATTCTGAATGGTTTATCTGAAGTTTAGATTAGCCGCACGTTATTTGATTATAATAATACATAAAAGCAGTTCTATTTAAATATAAATGAACCTTTAGAGGCAGATGAAAATGAATCCTATTTAAAAAATTAGGAATCCAGTCTTATTTATACCATTGTCTTTCATGTAGGAATCATTTATGATGTCATTGTTGAACCTCCAAGTGTTGGCTCTATGACGGATGAACATGGGCATCAGAGACCGGTAGCTTTCTTGGCCTACAGGTAAAAGATGCCTTTTCAGATGATTTGGTGGTGGGAAAGAAGGTTGCTGGGGCATGCCCACTTATTTAAAAAGACAGTGAAACCTATGGGGTCCATCTGTATTTAGACAGTAGCTGTTTTAAAATGCTAAGTTTGGAGATGGCAGAAAGTGGGCCAGAGCAAGAGTAGAAGTGTATTATTTATTAGGACATATAATATTCCACAATGACATGATCACTTATTTACAGGAAGGTATCAGTTTAAAATACTATTCTGGGGATCAGCAAACCAATTTGTAAGTAAAGCTTTATTGGAACGGGGCATGCCCATTGGTCCATCTGTATTTAGACAGTAGCTGTTTTAAAATGCTAAGTTTGGAGATGGCAGAAAGTGGGCCAGAGCAAGAGTAGAAGTGTATTATTTATTAGGACATATAATATTCCACAATGACATGATCACTTATTTACAGGAAGGTATCAGTTTAAAATACTATTCTGGGGATCAGCAAACCAATTTGTAAGTAAAGCTTTATTGGAACGGGGCATGCCCATTTGTTTATATACTATCTGTGGCTGCTTTCAGGCCACATTGGTAAGTATGACACAAACCATATGGCCTGTAAACCTAATAAGATATATACTGTCTGGCCATGTAAGAAAAAAAATCTGTGGATCCCTGGACTAAAATAAAAAGAATAATTTTTGAGACCAGGGAGTTCCATTTCAGCAATAAAACACCAGTCTAGTGTGGTTTTCTCTAAAGTGCTTTTTGGTTAGTCTGTAACATATGGGATTCTAGTAGTAATGGTTATTGTATTGCTTTCTAAAATCCACTTGATAACTGTCTACCTAAACATAGCTATATATTTGTATTTATGCTTACATTAATGGTATTCCATGCATAGAATATTCCTGAAAAGATTATTGTGATTCTCTGGGTAGGGGATGTAGATGACAGGAGATCTTGATGGTAGAGAAACCTTTCGGGGGTCCATGAACTGTGAGAATTTTGAAAGCTCTATATCCCTAGAAAAATCAAATACAGATAGATACAAAAGTTTGCATATAACTGGAAGGGTTTATAGATCACTGGGAATGCTTGTGGGGTTCATGGAGCCTTAGTTAAGGATGCTTGCTTTAAAATTTTTCCCTTTGAAACGAGAGATTTATTAATTACTATAAAACTTTTCAAGAAACATTTCTAACCAATTCCAAATTAATTTGAAATTGATAGAAATTTAAACAGCATAGCTTTTAAAAGCTAAACTAAAGTTCTGGGTAAAGCGTTCATATATAATAAATTGGCTTTTTAAGCTAATAATTAAAATGTGACTTGATTTTTATAGACAGTTGTGTTAGTTAAGGTTTTAAAACTTTCTTTGGACATGTGCTCCATTGTGGTTGCCCCAGTACCTAAAATAGTGCTCGATAAACAGTAGGCTCTCAATAAATATTTGTTAAAAATGAATATCCAGAAATGTAGTAAAATAGGTGTAAGGGTAAGAATAAAAAGTTAGCACAAAAATGTTTTAGCAGAATTTCACTCTAAGGAAAAATTTTTTTGTTTTTCTGAGAATTTTGATTTTTTGTTTTCCATGGTCTTTCTTTTTCAGAGTAAATGGACAATATATTATGGAGGGACTCGCATCCAGCTTCCTGTTTACAATGGGAGGTTTAGGTTTCATAATCCTCGACCGATCCAATGCACCAAACATTCCAAAACTCAATAGATTTCTTCTTCTATTCATTGGATTCGTCTGTGTCCTATTGAGTTTTTTCATGGCTAGAGTATTCATGAGAATGAAACTGCCGTAAGTTATTAAGTACTTTGTGTAATCAGCAACTTCTGTTGCAAATTGGTAAAATAATTACCTGGATCACATAAAATCATAGGCGATTTGATTTAACTCATGTAAAACAGATGAAAATTCTGAGAACTAAAGAAATTTGTGACTTGCTCAAGGTTATAGCTATTGTAGTAGCAAATTTGAGACTAATAGGTCTTCCTGACTGTTATCTTCATACATGTTCATGAGAAAATTCCATTATTTTGCTGTAGCATCACTCAGCACTGTTTCTCTAAAGTCCTTTTTAGTTAGTCTGTAACATGGGATTCTAGTCGTAATGGTAATAGTAGGGAATAGTTTCAGGCCATTAATTGCTACTGCTCTTTGAATATTGGTATAAGGAAAACCCATTAAGCTTTGGATGGGGACGGGGAGTTGTTACCTCCCCAAAAAGCTAGGGAAAGAATTTCATATATATATAATTGGATCATTTTGATTCAGAAAACTTACTGTGGCTTTAGAGCAAGAAGATAAATTGGTTTTATGGCAACTTTTATAATTCCATTTGAGATCACTAATTTGTGATGTGGACAAATTTGTTCACATTTCCTTATACTCTGATTTTACCTATAGATACATTAGTCACCACATGAACTTTGAGCAAGCATATACCATACCGTGTTTCCCTGAAAATAAGACCTAGCCGGACAATCAGCTTTAATGCGTCTTTGGAGCAAAAATTAATGTAAGACCTCGTATTATATTATATTATACCTGATCTTACAGTAAAATAAGACCGGGTCTTATATTAATTTTTGCTCCAAAAGATGCATTAGAGCTGATTGTCCAGCTAGGTCTTATTTTCGGGGAAACACGTTACAAAGATCAGCTCTTAGTAAATTCAGTTTTTAGGGAATATGTTAAATATCAAGTGTCAACTATACTGATTTCTTAGAACTGATATTCCTTTATCATAAGAGACAACAAAAGGCAGTACAGGAATGTGTTCGAGTTTCACAAGTTCCCTTGTTCTATGGCTTAACCTGCCTATTACCTAGAACACATCTGGGGTAGACTTGCCTCTAGAAACCTCCCGCTTGAAAGTCAGAAGTACTTATCCTGCAGCCATGTTCCCATCTTAGCCCTGCAGGATGGGAAAAAAGAGCACAGTGTTCTTTGTCAGCTGAATATTGGTGTGCCCATATAGCTCCCTCAGACTCCTCTGCCAGTGGCTCTTGTTCTTGTTTTTGTCCTGGGAAGACAATTTTGGCCATTGGCTAAATTGTATGAAGACTTAGGTACTCTAGCCTCCTCTTTTTGTTCGTCTTTTTCCTGCCCTTGTTGGAAAAGGTACACTGGAAGAATATATGGAAGAGACTGAAGTTTCCCATAGCAAAACAAGAAAAGAGGAGGCTCCCAGAAATAATAAAGAGGCTATTAAAAATTAGCAATCAAAACAAAAATTAGCAATTGGAGACAGCAGAACAGAAGTGGGCTGGTTTTACCCTTAGAACTAGATTTGTTCTCATTCTACGTATGCTTCCCATTCTTCTTATGGTCTTAGGTTCTATCCTTAGGATGTGAGTGTGGTTTTCTTTGAGCTCAGGCATTTGACTTTTAGGATAATAGAGCTATCGACTGCTTACAAAAAGACTTGGAAAGTGTTTAATTCTTTGGATTGCCTCCACCTTACTTTTGCACTTATTTATATAAATATTTGTCTTCCTATCCTCATTCTGAAGGTCAGTAGCCAAGATTGCTGACTAAGCCAACAGTAGGAAATAGAAAGTAGGATATACTCTTTGGGTTTCAGGTGTAGATTATGTTTAGATGTAGTCAAAGCAGAATAATGATCTAAGCAGAAAATTGCTTCTTTCTATAAGTTGTCAATGCAGCTAACTCTAGGATTTGAATTTTTAAGAGGAAGGAATTTATGATTCCCTCTTTAATATGATTTCCATCTACAGCTCCTAATGCCTGATACCTCAGGTGTGGAGTGGGGAAAAGCAATGGACAATTTTAGAAAAGCAAGGGGAGAACAGTATTGCATTTTCTGGAATACTTGCAGGCCCCAAACGCAGTGACGAGGCAGGTCTGTGTGTACATACTGCACATTTAGGGTTGTGGTTAGTACCACCAGCAAGGGGGGATGCTTTTCTTGCACACACATTATCTTTGATCCCTACATATGTAAACAGCTTGATACATATAAGTAGAACAGCAACAAGAAGACATTTAAAAACACCAGTAACCATGGTTTTTTTTCAGATTAGACAAGTTGCTAGCACCTGAGTTAAAGGATGGCTATGCTAGAAGATGTATCTTGATAGCCTCCACGGGTGGACTCTTTCACAAAGAGTATGTTATCGTTAGCAAGAAGTACCTTTAAAAAGGACAAAACAGTAGTGGTGAAATGGTACTACTAATTTTATAGTTTCTGATTTATGCTTTTTTAAACATTTGATGTCTCTCCAACTGATAAAATTTTACAAATAAAAATTGGCTTTTTTTGATGCCTTGTCTTGAAGAAATGTGGGAGCTAATAAAATGAATAACTGTTTTTTGACTGTTTGCATACATGACAATACATTTAAAATGAAAAATAAAATTTTAGTGCCTAATAGTTTTTTGTAATAGTACAAAATTACAAAGGAACAGTTTTCATTTTGAAAATAAAAATTTACTAATACAGTTCATAAGATAACGTATGGGAAGTTGTGTGTGTGTGTGAGGTACATTTTAAATGTACACAGGCTCAGTGAAATAATGTTTGTACACTGGGTAGAAGACTGTGGTACAAGTTTGTACTGGGTTCTTCTGAGAAAGTGAATGGTCATTAGATTCTCTTTAGACTCCACTATTAGGGTATTTTTGACCTAATAGCAGAATCTTAAAATTAAAAAAGTTAAAAGATGGCCTGCCGTGTCATGATATAATGGCCTAAAATTAGGCACAGTGGTTGGGAATAGAGGGACGGGTTCCTACATTTAGGCAGTCTTAGAGTGACTTGCCTAAAGTTATAAAGCTGTATAAAATAGTCTAATTAGATATTCTTATGTAATTAAAGACAAAAGCCCTGCTTTCCTCAGACTGGCAAAAATTTTCATTTTAGCAATTTGAGCTGATGAGAAAAAGCTAAGGAGCCCCTGAGTAAATCCTGAGATGGGATCAGTTCAGAAGTTTTCCAAAAGGGAGGGGGAAAATGAAAAATAAGAATATAATGATATTTTACTTAAATTAATATAATTTAGGGAATAAGATGATGCATATATCTGTTTCTTCATATGACTGAAATTTAACCCTATATGTACTAAAACTTTCTTACTCGTTTTTGGCAGACCTCTTTCAAAAGGGTTTTGCTTTATTGCCTCCTTAACATTCACATTTATATTTAGCATATATTTACTATTTGATAACTTACTTGCCGAACACTGAACATTATGCATAATTCTGCCTTCTTGACTCAAGGTCATTTTACACTTATATTAGACATATAAGTACTTTTCCATTTTTTAGTTAACTTCTTTAGTGTAACCTGTCACTTCTCATTGTTATCATTGTAACCTGTTGTAATTTCATCCTTTCCTTCCTTCTCTTTGGTTCACTGGTTATTCTGTGATTTGAGGAAATAGATAACCTAGGCATTTGATTGCATTTTAAATCAGTCCTGGCTGAAGGAGAGCTTGATGGCCTGGCCTTTTGAGTCTCTTTCATCTGCTTTCAGGTTTGGGCTACATTCAGAAAGTTAAGGTGGTAGAGAATCTGGCATCTGAATAAGCAAGGTTGTTTCAGTGAGTGAAATCTCATATCCAGGGCTCATTGTGAGCAAAGAAGAGAGGTGATTCTAACAAAACAAAATGTACAGCTGCTGAGAGTGGTGTGTGGTGGGAGGAGGGAGGAACTTGGAGGCCAGTTTGGGGCTTGCTGCTTATTCGCTCTGAGACTTTGGGTCAGTTCTGTGAACGCTCAGATTCCAAACTTGTTAAATGGAGTTAATTATGTGATTCAGAGAGAGTTAGTCTCAAGATTTAATGAGAAGGCGTTTTATGTGCTCTCAAACATAATATTAATGTTAATTATTAGTGTTTTTATTGTAAAGATAAACAGAATCCTAAAAGTTCTATGTTTCATTTTGGATTATGGCCACCATTTCAAAAATAAATAGATAATGTGATTTCTGTTTCTAAAAGAAAGTGAGATTTCTGTTTTAGGACCATTACAGAAGATAATGGACCAGGAGTGAGGACACTTGTGTTTTAAAGCTGGTTCTGTTCTGTTCTTGCCGTGTGATTTTGAGCAAACCGCTTTAACTGTCCCCACAGTCTCACATTCTTCAACTGTAAAATGAGAATAATATTCATCTTGCCCACCTTTTTAGGATCGTTGCAAGGATTAAATGCAAGAATGCATATCATAGTATTATGAGAAATTTCTGTGTTAGTGCCAACCTAGTTCAGTGCCTGCCTCCTACGCAGAAGGCACTCTGAAAGAATGAATGCCTTAAAATAAAGGTGAAATAGAAGATCCTATGTGCTGGCTTCTATGTCTAGTGGTTTTTTGAGCTCTCGATTTACTTTTATTTACCTATAATGCTTGTATTATCTAAGTACTTAATATTTGCCATAATTTTACTTGTATAAAATTCTCACAGGCCTGAATATAATAATTAAAGATCATGACATTTTCTGGGCCTTGCGAGGGAACTAAATGATTCCAGGACAAACCATAGTAAATGTTTCAAGAAGTTTACTTTTGTTCCCTACCAAGAAGTATATTTACTTGTTTTTTCTTCCAATATAGTATCTTTATAGCATTATAGTATTTCTTAACATCCCCCCAATTTTTCCTAAAGGACTATGTATGTTTGGCAGCTTTGAACAAGGATTTGTCCATTTAAGTACTCTCTTCCATTTAAATTTAGGTTGACAATAATCCATGATTTATACAATGTAGGCATAGGTCACACACTAGTTACAGGGAAGAACACCACAACATATTGTGTATCCAGAGATCGATGTGAAAAGTCCACGCTCACATACCAGCACACGCGGATGACAGGCAACGACCCCTAAAGACTCCTCGTACTTTAGGGCTGTAAAGTGTAAGCCAGCTATTGAGCAACTTCCACTGGTACAGATGTTAGTGGATACTTCCTTAAAATCTTGAACTTATTTTTTCTTGTGAAGTTTAGGTCTTAAAAGTATGCTTTTTGTGAAGTATCAGTCATTATAATAGCATATTTTTGTGGGGATCTTCAAAGTCAATATATATCCTAAGAGCCTTTTTATTTTTTATTTAGTTGCATTTGGGGGTTGGGGTGTGTGTGAGAAGTGCTGGATTGTGTCAGAATTGTTACAAAGGTGGTTGTGTGAGATAAAAGTTCTCTCTGTACTCAGTGTGGATCAGCCAGGCTGACAGAGCAGAAGGAAAAGTGAGTAAGTTCTAGGAAGGACCCGTTGTCTGCACATTAAGACCTGTAGATCAAGTGAGTCCAGAAGCTGGAATGGAGGAAAATCACATTCTTGAGTGTCTGCTATGTGCCAAGCACTGTAGTAGATCTAACCCAATGAAGAGTTTTGATTCCTTAACCTACAGATGAAGAAACTTGAACTAATAATAGCAGCTAACATTGTCAAGTGCTTATTGCCATGCATAGCAGTTCCTATATAAGTAGATATGTCTTATACAGATGGTGCCAAAAAAATGTATACACATTTTAAGAAAGGAAAACTATTAAAATTGTAATACTCAATATATACCTATAACAAGAGATGAATACAAGTCACGTTTGACTTCTGCAATTACAAGCGGTGCTCAGAATGATTACCATCAATGTCCAGACACTTGTGATTACGACGAACTACTGCTTGTGCTCAAAGTGTCCACTTGTATACACTTTTTGGCACCCCTGGTATAATCCTTAAAACTCTTTGAGGTAACTGCGTTTTATAGATGAGGCAACTGAGTCAGGCTTATTCACTAAGTGTTAGAGGCAGGGTCAAAAGAAGAGAAGTTCTGAAGGCATCAGTGGGAACAGGGTGTTTTAAACCCTTTCTTCATGTGGATAGCTTTATATAGTTTTTCTAGTTTTTCCCTGATCTTGTGGATCCTTAATTAATAATAGGTTGTCAGGATTTATTGCAAAAGAGAAAGTTTAGAACTTTATAAAATCAAACTTAATGCTTTAACTTAAAGGGGGCTCCAGGGCCTAACTTGCACATTTTGTTAAAGGATCTCCTGCTTCATCCACATGGAGTTTGACCTGCTCAGTAGCTGCAACTAAGGTCCCTCCCTGGTACATGGACATTTCCTAAAGGAATAGAGGTGCAGGGGTGGACACTTCTGCACACTGTTTTTTGAGAGCTCAAGGGCTCACTGCCCAGGTGGGAGTAGCTTCTGATCTTCCCACCCTCTCCTTTGGTAATATTAAGGTCTTTAGAAAATCCAAACCAGCTTCTTTCCATTAAAAGGTTTGTGATTTTTTTTTTGTTGCAATTGTAAGAGACCAAAGGAAATTGATTCTGACTCTTAACTTTTACATAACATTTTCTTTACTTTTTTTTTCTCATTCTGTGTTGTTTAGCATATTGGTTGGTAACTTTATCCTTTGAGGGGGAAGGGTAATGGAACTAAGGCCCAATACAAATTTGCGGGGGGCAAGATATAAAATAAGAGCCATAAAAAGGATCACACAACTATATTTTTAGATTGTCATTTGACTCACAAAATTTGTTTGGGCATTTTGCAATGTTGCTTCCTTTTCACTTTTTGTGTTTTTAAATTTTATTTCTACAGGGGTTATCTGATGGGTTAGAGTACCTTTTTGAGAAGAAATTCGTGGATATTGGATTTGCTCCTGTTCATGAAGTTTTAAAGGCTGTACCAATCCTCTGATGTGAAATATAGAAAAGGATGAAAAGCCGCAGAAAAGAAGCATCTAGTGGAAAACATGGGAAGCATATTAAAGCTCGGATTACAATATCTTCTTGGTATTGAAGAGAGAAGCTTATCATAGTATTTTTTTCCTGCTGACCTATACTGACGTACCAACAATGTTAAGTAGCACTTCTCAGTTTTTCATTTCTTAAGGAAAATATACTCCATTTCTACAACTATAATTTTGAATAGAGTGATTCTTTTTTACAACCCCCTTTACATTTTTTGGAGATGACATTTCTGATTTTCAGAAATTAATGTAACAGGAAGCTGAGAACTCTGGACAGCTGATCAGCTTTACCTATGGTGCTTTGCCTTTAAACGGTGTGTGACAGTACATTATTTCAGATACGTATGTAAGACTGTTTCCTGAACATTTAGGTGTATGAAAGGAGCAGAAATAAATAATTTTCTAATGAACACCTTTTGTATTTGTTTTTAAATTGACTGATGATATTAACCTTTTGGTCTACAGTTATTCAGTCCCATCTTGTGACTTTAGCTGCTGTTTGTGGCCGAAGGCCTCAAAATGCAGTTGGCAGGATGCCTTGTGAAGTAGCAACTCCACATCCCTGCGAGCACGGGCTGCATATCTGTGTCAGAGTTGTTGGCAATGTGATGTGTTAGATGAAAGTTCCCTGCAGCCATTCATTTTCAGTAACTAACACAATTTTGAGTGCATCTAAAAACATCTCTAGACCAGTCTGGTCTTCCCCTCATTTCTTCCCGCCAGGCCTTTCGGCTCCCTTCCGGCCATGAACTTTACTTTTCTAGTGGCTCAGTTCTCATCCCAAGATCTGTAAGTTTACAGTAAAACTTTCTCTCGGGTGAATTTTTTTTTCTAATTCCAAGGCTGATCTAAAAGTAGCTGTTCATTAAATTAAAAAAAGAATCATTTATTCAAGAAGTTTTGAGTACCTATTATATGCTAAGCACGACTGAGGATTATAGTGGTGAATGAGACAGATAAAGTCTCTGTCTTCATAGAGGGAAGAGAAGATAATCAAAATCTTGTAGGGAAGCCAGATAATCAAAAGATAAAAATGTTTATAAAATGTCAGATTCTTCTAAATGCCACACAAAAATCAAGCAAGATAATAGTTTATACTATGGTGATGAGAGATGGGTAGAGGAGGTTGCTATACTCCCAAGTTCCAAAAATGGAAAACCAGACCTGCATGTGCTCACCAACTTAAAAGATTTGATTTAACTTTAATTACATTTTTCATTATCTAGACATGTTATAAAACATAAACTAGTTGGACAGAAGATAACATAAGGTGTTAATGGCTTTCAAAGGTCTTTTCCTAAACGACTGAGTTGTGGACAGTTCCTTTTAAGCACCACCAGGTGGTGCTATTAATATTTGGTGTATTTTTTCTATGTCACAGCTCTTAAGGTTTTGTTTTGTTTTTTCTTTTTATAATAAATGCACAGTTACTAACTACAATGAAATATATCTAAATAATTTTTCTGGTAAAATTGCAGTGTTTTACGTGAGGAAAAAAATTGTACCTTGTACTAGATTTAAAATGCTTTTGGAGATACTAGACTAAAAGGTCACACAGCCTGACAGCAAGCCTGCCAAGCATTATTAACATCAGCAGAGGTTAAGTAAATGAGAGAAAGAGAGAGTAAATTAGGATAGATTTGAAGCAAACCAGTCTTTGATTTTATCACAGGATTCTCCAGGATGGGTGCTAAAATACTTCGAATTGCCAAGTGGTTTAGTGAAGAGGAACTCCAGCTAGAGGGAAAGGAAGGATGCAGAATTAGCCAGGGGAAGCTGTTATTTTGTGAGGCATAGCTGACGGTTGCCGTCAGCCCAGTGGGGAGCACTACAGCAGAGCCTGCCTGTCAGAGGAGTATGTTGGATGGAAATGGCTAGACCGTTGTCCCACTGCCTTGTCAGGTCTTTGGCCACCTTGCAATTATTAGCATGATCTTGGCTAGAAGCTGAGGTGCATCCTGACAAAACTAACAACGTGCTGTCAGCGAGCCCCGCTTCTTGCAGCTCGACAGTGAGTCCAACGGGATCTGAGCCACACATCTCTGCTACAGATTATAAAGAAAACATTCTTTTACAGGATTAAAGTGAGAGGAAATCCTATATATCTTGCTTATAAAAGAAAGATTAGACTATATTGTTAATGTTTGTTTGAATTGAGAAGTGTGAGGTAACAGGTTCTCAGTAAATGGTGTGTTTCTAAAGTGTAAAGCTGGAATAAAGACTATTTTCCCATTTTGCTAGTAAGTAAATTGACATTCATTTGCTACACAGCTTGAACTAAAACCCAGGTCTTCTGCATAGCAGGCTAATTGTTTCCATCATGTGCTATTTTCTGGTACAGAAGATCACTTCTTGAATGTAGTAATAAGTGTACACTTACTTATAAAAGACAATGCCAGATGATGGGTACATCAGTGAGCAAGAAAAAGACAACCTCTGCCCATGAGGAATTTCTAATCTGGTGAATCTACACAAACAGGCCAGTTCTCTTTGCTATAAGAGACCATGGGAGGAGCCCTGAAACCCAGGTTTGGGAAGAGGTAAGGCTTCCATTTGTTTTTGGAATCTTGGGCTACTAATCTGCCTACAAGTTTCGAGTACCAATATACTTTTTCCAAAATTTCTTTTGTTTTTCTTTGTTTTATTTATGTACCAAGACTTAATTGCATTTAGAGAAACTCACTCAAGCAATCTTAAAGAGGGTTGGCTGTTAGGATACTAGAGTATCATGGGGATTAGGTGTACTGGAATTGAGAACTTGGTACTGTAAGGTCTCTTGTTTATTTCTGACTTCTTCTGTGGGTCTGCTTCATGCTGTTCTCCCCATAAAACTGATCACTTTTATCACTCTGGGTCAGAGTGATGGGAATCATGGCAGCCAGCCTATCTTGATCATTACATTCAACAGCTTCAACCACTCTAGAGGAAATTACCTCGATTTGATAAAATTGTAATGGCACTTTCTTGAATGGAAACTCCTACATCTTCCCTCAGCTTTGCCTATCCCTCCCTACACACCACCACCCCCAGCCCTCCTGCACCCAGTCGTCGAGCTACCTCCTTGCAAGGTTACCCAAAGTCCAGTTGTTACCAAGTTTATAGAATTTAGTTTAAATAATTTGTTATGAAGTATGTGAGACAATACAAATCTTAATTTCATTATCCATGATGAGGTCCTCTGACTTCTGTTGAACCTGCCACTGATGGGAATCTTTTTACCTCTCGAGGTGAATTCCATCTTCAGATCTCTGTGTCTTTTAGAAAGCTATTTCCTATTTGCTTTAGCTCATTGATTTCAGGTCCATCCCTTCTGTCTAGATCTAGACATACATAACTACTACGTAATGAAAGCCAACATTTCAAATATTAAAACCCTTTCAGGAGCCTCCATTTTTTCCAGGCTTACCATTTCTAGCTTTTCAGACTCAGAAACATGGGGTCTGATTCCTTTATGATCATCCTCTCACTGCAGTGTCTATATTCCTTCAAAAATAAGTTTCCCGAAAGATTCTGTCCTGCTTTTGGGATGCTTATACTGAGATTGACATAGCCATTTTGGTGGCTACACACTTCTCCAAAGCTGTGCTTAGGAGCGCATCCTCAGGAGGGCATGTCTCACCTCATTCTCAGCTTTCACAGACTCACGTTAAACCTGGTAACCTCGAGGCATAGCTGGTTCTCCCCGGTCATCAGAATCTGAGGGTTGAAATGGATCTCAAAGACAAGCAGGTTCCAACTCATTTATCCAGATGAGGAAACTGAAGCCCAGAGAGGTGGGGTGTGTTGCTCTGGGCACACAGCTTTGTCAGAGGTAGGAAACCAAGTCTCCTGACTGCCAGTGCTGAGCACTGTCCTGCACACTCTTATACACATTGTGCTCTGATCACTCAAAAGGTTAAATCGGAGATTCTTCAGGAAAATTCTTAAAGAAATATCTTTTTTTTCCTCCCTCTGAAGTCCAGTAAAATTTTTTTTTTTTTCAAATAACTCTAAGGGATCCATGGAAATTTTTACTCCAGTACATCTCAGCTTCCTGACATCAATGCTATTCTGCTTACGGTATGTCCCATCTTAATGTTAGCGCCCTTCTCCCCACTGCACTGTTTCCTGCACAGCTAAATATTCTGGTCCTTTAGAACCTTGTCCAATTTAAATAAACATAATAGTCACATATTTCTAATAAGAGCACAATTGCCTATTCCTTGAGACAAATCATATGCTGATATCAGGGTTCAGCAAAGGTCACTACAGATCTAGAGGGACAATACCACGAGCCACTAGGACCTGACACTTGGGACCAATCAGCTTTGGGTTCATATCCCAACTCTGCCAATTACTAGCTGTGTCACCATGGACAATTATTTAGATCCTCTGAGCCTCATTTTCCTCTTAGTAAAATGCAGCTAACTGCCTACCTCATAGGATGTCCTGAGAATTAAATGAGGTGCTGCACAGCCTCCAGAACATAGTGCTCCAGAAATGTTAGCTCTGAACTTATCTTTTCTTGGTTTCCCCTTCACACTGTAGTTTTATTTAATGCATGATTATACGTTCTCCCCTGGGGATCGGAGTGGTGGAAATGGGCACACGTAGGCATATGTGATAAATACAGTTGAAGCATGGTATGTCTGCTTTTAGATATATGTCCACTTAAAGTGTTTTATGATTGATGTATCCATTGCAAGGTGGAAACAGTTTCTGTGCAGCATGTGACATGACGCCACTGCTCCACTGAAGACCAAGGAGCCGCCTTTGGTTAATGGATGGCATCTCGTCTTTCTAAAGCCCGTTTCTTCAGATGCCCGCTGTCAAGGATGAAACTTCACAAAGGCCATTAAGTGCTTATGTTGGCAATCGCTGCACCTCAGAAAAAGAGTTTCCTATTGACAGCACAGTGTGGGTGCCAGTCTAAACACAGCCCTCAAGGTCTGACCAGGTTAATAGGTTGGAACAGCTGTAATTCAGAGTCCCCAAACTGCCATCCTACTTTGATACGACAGGAAATTATCTAACAATTTTAAGCCCACATAGCAAATGTACCGTATCTTTGCAAAACATGGCACTTTATATAACATATTTCAACTTTGAAAAGTGCCTTTACATCTGTTATTTAATCTTAACAACAAGGCCAACCATCTTCCAGGTCTCTTACTGTCAGAGGAAATGGCGGGCTTAGTCCACAACGGAAGGTGCTGTGCTGGGTACTTGGTCCCTATTACTTCCAATCCTCACAACTATTCATTCTAGTAGATAGCATGGTCTCCATTTCACAGGGATAGGCTGGGATTGAAGTAAAGTGTGCCTGGCTCACAATCCCTTGAGCTTTCTGCAAGGACATCATGTGCTTTTTGTCTTATATCCTAATTTATGGTCTAAAAGCCAGTCTCTTCCGTGGTTAGAGAGTGGGTGGATACTTTGAGAGGCAGGGTAGTGCCCAGAAGGGGACATGAGGAGAGCTGATTGGGTTGCTGGTAATGTTTCCTGATCTGGGCACTACGTAGATGGGTGTGTGCACTGAAAGGAAGTGCATTGAGCTGTGCATTTATGATGTGATCACTTCTATGAATCTTGTATTTCAATACAAAATTTTTGTAAGCCGGTTTTTCTTTTCAAAGTGTGAGCTCTTTACTTATCCCCAGAATCTAACCGTGTGCCTGTTCGCTGCAGTAGACAAAATGAGCTCATTTGCATTTTGCTCATTTACGATGGAGAAAGGAGAGCCAAATTCACAGAATCAGGGCAAGTCTAAACACAGTCTTCTAAGAGTGTTGCTTAATTTTTTGGGTCATGGACCAACTGAGGATTTGATTCAATTATGATAAAAAGAATAATCATTAAAACGTATACTTTCTATATCAAAAATGTGCCAAACTCCCTATCTATCTATCTATATCTATCTGTCTATCTATCTATCTATCTATCTATCTATCTATCTATCTATCTCATTTCATCTGTGCCATAACACTCTGAGGTGGACATTATGATTCTTATTTTATGGATGTGGGAACCAAATCTCAGAGAGATAAGCAACTTAACTAAGATCACACACTCCGGAATGTTCAATCCAAGACGCAGACCCAAGTTTTCCTGGCGCCCAAACACATTCCCTTATCTACTGGGCGCTGCTTATCTAGATACGCTTGCCAAGAGAATGGACTCCTTTCCCTCTTCCTCACGGCCTCCAATACACACACACACACACACACACACACACACACACACACACACATTCCTGTTATTTCAAGGAATGCATGAACCTCCTAAAGTACATCATCCATAGGCACTTTTTAGGAACACTTTCAGGTTGAAAAAATGACAGGAAATTTTTTCAAAAAGGACTGGACTATGGAAAAACACTCAGATCATTAGTTTAATGAAATTGTAGTTTTGATATCTTACATTCCTTTGTTTCCCCTGTAAAACTTGATACATGTCATTTTTCATATTAACACTTTATTATATAATATGTAATACAATCAAAGGGATATATGAAAGAGACATGTAAATTGGGAAGCATATAAAATGAATTAAATCTTGTGAACCAATAATCCAACATAAGAATTAAAATGTTACAAGTACCACTGAGCATATCTTTGTGTTTTATCCATTCCCTTGCCTTCCTTCTAGAGGTAGCCACTGCTCTGAATTTTGTGGTGAGCATTTCTTTGCTTTTTAAAATAATAGTTTTACCACATTTTTATGACTATTTAAATAATATGTAATTTAGTCCTGCTTGTTTTTGAGTTACTGTTTAACACATTGATAATTAAAATTATGTACGGAATCTTTCACTATGATCATAATTTTAAAAATCTATTTTCAGTTGAGGTCTATCCCGATGGGGCTTTTTCTGTAGACTTACATCATCGGAAATGCCTCATAGCGTCAAGATGTGGTTTCCTTTACTCTCAGATCTATGTGTTAGATCTGTGGGAAGGAACTACAAGATAGAGCTGCTATTATGAAAGATCTAATAGTCAACAAATTTTTTTATTTTAGGTATTGGTGCATCCCAACAATCTATTTTGGGGTGTGACAGCTTAGGAGCAAATATGATTTGAAGTTATCCATGGTTAGACAGTGTGTGAAATTGAAAGCTAGGCAGATCCACCTACTCTGACCACCTAAACGTGTGGGACAGTTTTGAACTATGTCCATATTCAAGTGGAGATCACAGAAGCCCAACTAAAAGAACTGTGGACTGACTGACATGACAACTGTGGATTGAGCAAAAGTTCTTTATAAAAGGGCTGTCTTGAAGATGAAGGCTCAAAGTCAGGAGGAACTAAGGCTGTGGCATCATAATGTGAAATTCCTTAAATAAAAATGTGTTAACTTTAAATAATTTTGCCTATGCTACACATAAAAAAGACCCTTTGCACTTTTAAAAATATATATTTTCAGTTTTATAAAATTTTATTTTCATATCTTTCTGGTGAATTGATGGTTTCATCGTTATGTAGTGACCCTCTTCATATTTGATAGTGATTTGTTTTGTCTCAAAGCCTATGTAGTCTCCTGTTAAGGGGGCTAACTCAACCTTTTGTAGGTTAGGATTTGTCATGTATATTTTTCTATCATTTTCTTTCAAACTTTCTTTGTTCTTAGGTTTTAGGGGTGTCTCTTATGTATCTGATGAAGTTTTATTTGTGTTTTACTCTGACAATCTTTGTTTTTTAATGAGCAAGTTTAGTCTATTTTCAGGAATTGTGATTATTACATATTTATACTTTTCTATATCTCATCACTTTGTACTATTAGGTTGGTGCAAAAGTAATTGCAGTTTAAAAGGTTAAAAATAATTGCAAAAACTGCAATTACTTTTGCACCAACCTAATATTTATCTCACTTTCTTAATGCTTCTTTTTCCTCCTTTCTCACCTTTTTTGGGTTGATAGAATTTCTTTCTTTCTTTTTTTAATCCTTAAATGGCAGATAGCGTTTTCCAAAGATGGTTGCAACAATAGCTCTTGTCCTACTTGTTTTATATAGAGTGACTTTGCCACACTCCCCATCTAAAGGTGGAAAGGATTTCTCTAGGGTTTCCAGGCGGGAAGTCCCACCTGTTCTCAGGAATTTTTTTTGCTTTCCCATTCCGGAATCCTGAGACAAATTGGTCAGGAAATTGGGAAAATCGGCTCCTTGAACCCAGGTGGTTGGTAGTATTGGCCGTCACTTTGTGGAAACGATTCATCTTGGAGAACAGAAAACAGTTTATATCTCAGGATTCGGGAACGGGAAAGCGGAAAAAATTCCTGAGAATGGGTGGGAATTCCCTCCTGGAAACCCTAGATTTCTCTAACCCTTGCAGCATTTTTGTTCGACAGAAGATGGCAGAAGTGACCCTGTGCCAGTGCTGAGCACAGTTTTTCACTGGCCTGGCAGCTTTTGTCTCTTTCCTCTTATGCTGGCTCTTGGAACCCAGCTGCAAGAACTCGAGAAGCCCAAGCCGCATAGAAAAGCCACGTCTGGCTGCTCCTGTCAACACCAGCTGAGCCCTGAGCTGGCCGCCACTATCAACAGCCAGTCCTGTGAGTGAGGCCTTGTGGACAATAAATAGCTGCCATCTGATTGTACCCGCATGAGATACCCCAAAGGAGAACTGCCCACTGAGCCCAGTCGGCCTTGAAAGGCTTCGGAAATGTTAATAAACTTGCTTTTAGGTGCTAGGTTTTGGGATGGCTTATTATGCAGCAATAAATAACTGCGATGGAAATGTGGCATTGGCTTTGGGACTGAGTGATGAATGGAAACTGACAGGTCTTGAGGAGATGGAGAATGCAAGCTAGAGGGGTTTCGAGAAGACCACAGGTAACAGTCAACAGGCCCTCAGAGAAGTGTTGATGAGAGCTTGAAGACAGTGAGGAAAATGACCTTGGAGGCTGAAGAAAAGGGACCCTTGTGACGTAAAGGCAGCAAGTTTGCCAACACTGCCGCCTATAGTAACGTGGACAGTAAAAAGGGCACTAAGAACTCATGGATCCCCCTGGCAGATTTCCAGGCAGAAAGTGTGAACCGCCTTCTTCTAGCTGCATATAATGAAATGTGAGAAGACAGAGATGAACCAAAAAAGGAATTGCTCAGTTTTTGAGCTGGGTTTAGAGAAACAGAACCCAGAACAGTCTTTCCAGGTAGCAAATAAAAGCTGGTGTATTTAAAACATAGTTTACCCAAGAAATGTTTCTCATGTATTCTTTTTAAAAGATTTTGTTGTTAAATTGGTGATTAAAAATGTAGTCTTTAGTATACCGTCTCTCTGTGTCTAACTCATAATTCTCATTTTTAGTTGCACTGCACCTTTTCAATTGACAAAAACCTTTCATGTGTACATTACCTCAATTCTGACAATCCTGCTGTTAGGCATGTAGGAAAGCTATGATTAGTCCATAGTGTAAATAATGGCAACAACCACAGTCATCCTTCCACCTTTTCCTCCAATTTTGGGGGTCCTACCGGGAGCACCCTGTTATGCTTTAGATAGGTGATCGCTCATCTTTATAGCGGAGTATTATGATTCACAATTTAAGGATGAAGGCTATTAAGCCAGAGAGGTAACTTAACCAAGAAACAGCTAGCAGGGGTGGAACCTCAATTCGAACATTAGTTTGACTTCAAATCCAAACTCCCAGTTTACCATTTTCCCTGAGAAGAGCAAGTAGCAATTTTAAACCAGAAAGTGTCTTCAATATGTGCGGTATTTTTAGCTTATAAAATTTCATACTTGTCTGTTTCACAGTCAATTTTTTTCAGACTTACTATATGTGAACTATAATTTTGACAACTTGTCTTACTTTCTCCATTTCTTCTAGTTAGCAATATACAATATTATAATAAGCTTCTTCATTTGTGAAGTAAATGGATCAGATGATCTGTAACACTTCTTTCCCCTTTGATATTCCTTTTCTCTTTTTAAAATTTTTGACACGTGGTTTTTCTAATCATTGTCTGTAGAGTTAGGAATGAATTCCACTTGACCAGCAGATGGGGCCCTTGATCATTGAATAGGCAGAAGCATTTACTGAGAGCCTCCCAGGCACCAGGCCTAGACACAGTCCTGTTGCTGCTGCTTCAGATTTATATAATTATGTTCTTAGGCCTATCTCAAATTATTGTTTTTACATGTGGTAAAGATTTCCAGGGAACTCTTACTATTTACCAAGAAGAAATTTCTTGGGGCTGCCAGTTAGCTCAGTTGGTTAGGGCGCAGTGCTCTTAACAAGGTTGCCGGTTTGATCCACACATGGGTCACTGTGAGCTGCGCCTTCCACAACTAGATTGAGACAACTACTTGCCTTGAAGCTGATGGGTCCTGGAAAAACACACTTAAATAAATAAAAGTAAAAAAAAAAAGAAGAAGAAGAAGAAATTTCTCCATGTGGAAAACCGGATTCAGTGATTACTGAGACGTCTCCCAATGTTTAAATGCCACGATTTGAGGCCCAGAGTTAAATCCCCAACTCTCCTGTTAAGGAGCTGATATATCTGATCCTCTGTGGCCTTCAAATACCTCCCAGGAACTCAGAAGCTGGGAAATGCATCTTTTTAAGGCTACACTGATCATATATAGGAATGAAGCCATGGAGAGAGTTCAAGAATATTTTCAATTGATGCATACCTTTTTGATACTTAATAACTTTTATCAGTAAATACATACTAATAATAATGCCATCTTTTTTTCCCCCGAGGTACCAACTAAATGATGCTTCAAAACAGGAAAAAGAAAAATCCAGATGTTTCTGAAACTTTGTTTTCTCTTTGTTTCTCTCAGAGCTCTCTTATGGCTTTTCAATATCAAGATCAAGTATTTTTATTTCATAAACAGCCTTGTTCATTGCAGGGTGGTGGTTATATTGTACTTGCACATTTCTGAGTAAGAGCTGTCTCAAGATAGAAGTGCACTTCAGCTGGTGATACCACTTATCCCTGTTCAACAATCAAATCATAGGTCTGCCAGATCTTTCAATCACTTCCCAAAGGTAGACCAGGACAAACGACTAGTTCTTCCATTTTCTCAGCTTGGAATGTGTCCTCACGAAAGGTCACATCCCTCTTGCTGTAGGCCTCTTCTAGGAGGTAAGGGAGGTTGAGTCACCTTTGCAGATCTTCACAACAAGCTCATCATATGTCTGGACCACGTGGTTCGGTGTCCTCTGCCCCGGGCCATGCCTGGTCAGCACTTGAAGAAGAGCAGACAGATGTACCCAAAAATGCTGAAGAGTGACTCTGTCTCTGGGTCTTTTTGGTCTAACATATGAGAATTTGCTTTTTCTCTCCCCTGTCCCCCGAACCCCCCAAATGTCACATAACCTGGTTGTTACTAAAGTCAAACTTTAATGAGGAAATTGCCTCTATATCAAGAAGGTCTGTTGTTTTCCTTGTCATTCAAATTCACCGTGGAGCTCTTCCTCTGAGCCTGTTAATCAGTATTTCTGAACAGACAGGGAGTAAATAAGGAAAAGTGCTGATGCACCAGCCTTAGCACAGCATTCCATACTCCAGGACTTTTAACTTTTTAAACCCCTGATTCTTGTCCTCCGGAGGATTTTCTTTGAGTGTGGAAAGCTTTGTTAGGTATTAAACATAGCTAATGTTTACTGATGGCATACTGTGCGCCGGGCATTGTTGCCAGTACTCCTATGTCATCTCACGCACCCTCACACTGCTGTGAGGTAGTACTGTTAGTCCCATTTTGTACATGAGGAACCTGAGGTTCAGAGAGCTCAAGTCACTTGGCAAAAGTTGCACAGACACGAGGTGATGGACCTACAGTCTGGATCCAGAGTCGCTGCTCTTAACACGATGGAGTGTTCCAGGTACATGTCCTTATTTGACCTCACAGGAATAGGAACCTTTTATTTTTTATACAGAAGAATCAACTAGATTGGAAATTGCTTGAGTTCAGGGTCTGATTCTGTTTCTTATTTACTTCTGTACAAGATTTTCTGCACCATAGCTCAAGTTTATATTCGTATTCACCTGCTGTAGCACTTATTACATTTTACCAGTGTAGTCTCACTCATTTGCATCTGAGAAGTAGGCATAGAACTTCGCATATAATAGGAGCTTGACTTATGTTTTGGGACTTACGTAGAAATAACATTGGGGGAATGCTTTAAACTTTATAAAATACATTGCTCGACTTATTACTAATTACAGATATTTAACACAGCCTTTAATTTGCTGGAATTTGGAATGTTTTTATACACGTTTTCTTTGAAAGCATGTTAGTTTAATCCTACACAAATTCTGTGTACCAGGTTACATGTAAGTGGCTTACTTCCTTTTCATAATGCAGCTTTTTGCATGTCATTTAACTAAACTCAGGCATGAGAACAGAGTAAGTCAAGGAATTTGCTCACATAGGTTGTTCATGGCTTCAGCAATGAGATGAACTAAGAAAAATGCAAATGAGAGCACTCTGATTAAACTAGCAGAAGATTCCCATAATTGAGGTAATTAGTCATCTTGGATTATAAATCAAGAAACTGTAAATGTAGCACTGAAAGTTTGGGGACAACAACTCCAATCCAGGTGGTCTAAGTGTAGTCTGGAGACTTGCCCACTTGTGCTGTGGCTGGTCTGCAGCTGGGTCAGGAATAAAAGTGGGGGAGGATCGGACTGGCCCAGGAAAAGGAACACCCCTAAACCATTTGGCAAGGTTTCTCCTGTCCATCCCAGACAGAGGGGCCCTTTGGCCAGTAGACTTGAATACTGAACTGTTTGGCAGGATGATTGCAGTAAAGGAAAAAAAGTGCCTCCAACTCTTATTGGAGAGACATTTTTAGGATCACCTAATCACTGAAAACCTCCATCTGACAGTACCCTGATTGCACCTAGTATGTCCCTCATTACACCTCCCAGCTTCTTTCCTAGCTAAATCTTTGCACTTCATTTAAAACAGCATGCATGAGCACAGCCATGTCCTTCCAGGGAGAAAATTAGTTTCTCTACTTTCCCTCCGTATCCCACGCCACGAAGGATCACAAATGTTTAATCTATGCAACTAGTGTCACGGGCACTGTAAGTTAGGTTGGAATAGTATTTCACAACTAAATAACAGGACGGTTCCCTTAGCACAGTACTCACCAGGCAACTGGGACTTGAGCCCCCTTGGATTTCCCTTTTATCTCTCTTAAAGTACTAAGGCCCACTGTGATTTGGGATTTTGGTTCATTGCTGCGTGCTTCCTTTCCCCTGCTAGCGCTCTAAGCTCCTTGAGGAGGCACCCGTGGTACCCACTCTGCTGTACGCTGCTTAGAGCTGTGCTCATGGGAGGGGCTCAGCAAATCTCAGGTAAAGGTTACTTTTATGATTTGCTTATCTGTTCACTTTTATTATGGAAATTTTGAACACAGGCAAAAGAAGAGTGAATAGGTTAGCTTACCCGCTGTTCAGCTTCACCTATTATACACTCATGGCCAATCTTGTTTCATCAATGCCCACTGCTACGGCCTCACTCCCATCCCAGATTAATTTGAAGTGAATCCCAGCTAATATTTATCTAGAAACAAATATTTTTGAATATTTAAATGTATTAGGGTATAGCTATTAGGCCGGAACTACCATATTCATTTGAGATTCCATAAACATCCGTCACATTTTACAAATTGTTCTGAAAAAGAAGTCGTATTATATAAGTCCAGCTCAAATACAATGATTCTGCTCCTATTTAAATTCTATCACTATTCTTCTCTTGACATGTTTACCTGTGACGAAAGTATTCCTGCCCAACTATAATACTTTTGCCTCCATCCACTTGTGTTCTTAACCGAGACAGACCCGAAGGTTTGTCCTCTGAGACAATCTTGGCATGGCAGTTCCGGGAGGCTGCCAGCGGAGTAAACCTGACATTCCTCCTTCAGGACGTCAACGTGGGGCATGTTTTCCCTTATTGCTTATGAAGACCTGATGGGTCATCTTTTGGAAAAACATGAAACGGCTGTCAAAAAGGCCCTTTATGTACAGTAGTTTAGATTACAGCCCCATTGAGCAATCCCTGAGCAGAATCATCTGCTTTAACTTTCTGAGATGCTGCTATTTCATCCGTTCAGCTGAGGTTCCAGGGCTGCCCCGGCAGTTTGGTTCTCTGGATCTGGCAATGGCCCCTGGCCATTTGGGATGCAGTGGTTGCCACACTATTCCCCCTTCTAGTGGGGATAAGAGTTGTGCTGCTGCTGATAGCAGCACAGTTCCAGAGGGAACAATTATTTCATTTACTTGTAAACCTAGTCTGAGTCTGATTCAAATAGGCAGGGGCTGAAAGGAAGGCTTTCTTCCCAGAGCACCCAGGCAGCATGCCAAGAGGCAGTGGGGCACAGTGGCAGAGCACTGGGGTGAGTCGGGTTTGAATCTGCCTCCACCACCTACTCACTGCGTGACCTTGGGCAATGTACTTGACCTCTCGGTACCTCAGTTTTATTACCTGAAACAAGAGGTTATCATAGCACCTATAGGTTGTTAGGGGATTAAATTTACTTGTTCAACAAATATTTAGAGAATGCTACTAATTGTCAAGTTATTCTTTCAGATGCTGGTGATATAACATAAACAACATAACGTAATATATACGTAATATAATGTAAACAACAGAAAGAGCTTGTCCTCATGGAGATTATATTCTAAAGCGGGAGATATGTCCAACCACACAAATGTGTAATGTCAGGTAGACAAGTGCTATGAAGGAAAATGAATGAGCACAAGGGTATGAAGTTACTGGAGGCAAAGCTCTAAACAAACACTAGATGTTGTTATTACTTCTCTAATCTAGGTCTAAGGAGCAACCAGACCCATGGCTTAGCTGAGGAGTAACCAAGATTATTTAAAGACTCTACATGCATGAGTGTATGCTTCAGAGGAAAAGAATGATCATTCATGTCAAATTGTGACTATGTACATGGAAAATGATGTAATCAGATGTTTTTTTAATGGTAGTTGGCAACAGCAGGAGAGGCACTAGAGTCTTAATAAAAGCCACAGAAGCAGGAAGAGGGGAAGGGAACAGAGTAACAGAGTCAAGATGACTAGGTGACCAAGACTCGGGACCTGTTGGACGGCCAGTCTACCATGGTACCCTGAGTGACCACACAAGGCCGTATTTGACTGCTACAAGGCTTTCTGTCTTCATTTCCCTTTGGTACTTTAAAATACCTCCCTATTAACTGAAGTTGAAAGAGCCACATGTCCACTAGATGATGCTGGTTACATATGGCTGTGAACTTTTGCTCCATAGAGCTATGACCAGGAAGGGAAAACAAAGTGCTGAGCAGGGGACATCATTCTTTCCCTCCCCTTTGTTGTTCCTCATCAGGACAAATGCTGGGGAATGTGGTTCAATGACGAATACACTGGGGAATCTGAAAAAAACTGCAACTCGAAGATGTGATAGGTTTTAACACCCCAACAAAGACGTAGGTTTGGAGTTTTGAGTCGTAACCCTTAAAAGCCACTCTGGGGCCTTTTTAAAGGCTAAACTTGGGGTGACTCATGGACTTCTTTAGATATGGGAGAGTGGTCAGGTCAGACCTCCTGGCACTGTCTCTCCTGGATACATAGGCCCTTTGCAACCAAAATGATGAGTGGACAGGGAGCATGGGTCAGAGCAACGCTGCCTGTTTCGGGCCTGGAGAACAGTAAGACTGGCTTGGAAAACGCAGAAAATATGTTGCAAATACTGATTCATTCACTTAATATGTGTTCAAATTAGATCCTGTTGAGAGATGGAGTGACCTAAGTCACCGTGCTCATGGGGGGAGGGCAGTCACCCTCCTAGGGCCTTGGCTCCCTCAGCGGTGGAGAGCATCAAGTCTGGGCAAAAGTAGTCTCTAAAGTTCCAGCTCTAATAGTCTGTGAGTCTAAGGTGGAAAACCTATCAAGCAGGTACTCTGGGTTACTTTATCCTATGGTATCTTATTTAGTCTGATGATCGCCATAGATGGGAACCTAGGGATGGATCAAATGACATGAATGTAAAACATACAAAATTTTGTCAAGAATCAAGTTGTTTTTAATGGGGTCACTGTTCAGCCTCAAGACAAGCAGAAGGTGACTGTTGTTTTGTGTCAGATTGGATAGAGCAGGGATCATTGTGGGTGGGAGAATCTCCTGTAGTTTCCCTTTGCAGCAAGCTCCGTCTCTTTCTTCAAGCTCATTTCTCCCTGCAGACTTTGTTGCTTTCTACTTCATGTTCCCATAACCCGTTGACCATTACTGGGCTTATAGCAGTGTGTTGAATCAGTCTATAAGTCTCTTTTCCCCTCTAGACTTTGATCTCTTCAAAGGCAAGGACTGGGTCTTATTTATTGTTGCATCCATTATTGTACTTGGAATCTTGTAGCTCTATAAATGTTGTTGAATGCTGAATGATATCTTACTTAAATGTTTATGCTCTGCTGACACTGAGAGACAAACTCTAGGAGCAGAAAATCATAATACAGCCAGTTCCTTATGAGTTTAATTAAATCTGAATAGAAATCTTTACCAATTGGATTTGGAACAAAACTAAGAGGCAAAAGCCAAGAAGATTGAGACCTGATAACCTAGTAAAATATTGAAAAAAGACAAAATCCTTTTGGCCTCTGTTGATTAGTTAACAACAATAAACTTGGCAAACTCCTTCTTGTGGAGAGCCTGTCTTCCCTGAACACGCACAAATTCCTGCAGGAAGATTGTTGGCAGCCCATGCTACTGAGGGGTCGAGGTGAAGGTCACCCAGCCAGTACCTCATCAACACGAGAAACCAACAGAGCCCATGGATGCCCTAGTCCACAGCAAAGAGGTGCTTTGGTGCCAGTATTTGAATTTTATTTTCCTAACAATTTGCCAATCACAGCAAACTGATTTACCTGTTTCATTCATCATCTATTCAGCAAATATTTGTATTGAATGCTTATTATTTTCCAGACATTGTTCTAGGCACAGTATAAAACAGGAAACAAAACAGACAAAGAAAATCCCTATCCTCATGGAGCTTACATTCTAGTGTGGAAGACAGATGATAAACAAGTGAGTGAAATATGGTTAAATATGAGAAATGCTAAAGAGGAGAAAAAACCCAGAGAAGGTGAATATGAATTTGGGGGAGAGCTTGCAATTGTTGATAGGTCAACGAAGGCCTCACTGAGAAGGTAACTCTTGAGTAAGGAAAGGGAGGAAGTGAGGGAGCGAGCTGTGAGGCAATTTAGGGAAGAATAGGAAGAGCAAGTATAAAAGTCATAAGGTCGAGTAGGCCTCGTGAGTTCTAGGGGTCCATAAGGAGGCCATGTAGCTGGAGGTGAGTGAGCAAAGGGCAGAGCAGTAGAAGAGAAAATGTCAGAAGACAACACAGGATCATATCATGCTGGGCTTGGTAGGACATAGTAAGGACTTTGCTTTTAATTCAAATGGGATGGGATGTCATTGGAGTGTTTTGAGCGGAAGAATGACTCAACTTGATGTATTTTAACAGGATCAGTTTGGTTGCTGTGGTGAGAATATCTCAAGAACAGTTGCAGGGAGACTAGTTATGAAGAGAGTTGCAGTAATATAGGTGAGAAATGATAGTAGCTCGGACAAGGCTTGGCCTAGTGAGGGTAGGGCTAGAGGTGAGCATATCAAAGGCAGAACAAACAGGGGAGACTAAGTAGAAAAGGGTGAGGAAAACCAGGCAAGGGGGATGCCCTGGAAACCAAGTGCAGAACGTATTTCAGGGAGGACAGGGTGATCCACTGGGTCAAATGTCCCTGCTAGGTCAAGTGAGATGAGGACTGAGAAATAATCAGTAGGTTTAGCAACATGGAGGTCACTGGGGGCCTTGAGAAGAACAGTTTCAGAGATGTGGTAAGGGTGTTGGTATTAGAATGGGAGAAGAGAGATTGGACCAGTGGGTACATGAAATACTTTCAAGGATTTTTGCCAAAAAGGAATGGAAAGAAAATGAGTATTGATCAAAGGGACAAGTAGGGCTTAAAAACTTATTTTAAGCTGGGCAAATTAGCAATATACTTGTAAGCTGAAGGGAATAATTCAGTAGAGAGAGACAAATGGATGATGCAAAGGACAGAGAGGAGAATGGTGGTGCAATGTCTTAAAGCAGGTGACAAAGGATGGCCTTAGCTGGGAGCACAGACAGTTGATCCATCCACAGAAAGTAGAGAGAAGGTATGGTGCTGGGAGCTTGTGGATGTTCTCTTCTGATTGCTTCAATTTCTTCAGCAAATCAGGAGCTGGAGATTTCAGGGAGAATAGAACACGAAGTAGCCGTTTTCTGGCAAAAGGAGGAATTCTCTACATATTAGGAAGTTTTTACTAAATGGAACTAGTTGTAAATGGAGACATGTAAGCATAGGTAGGATAACATTTGTCACTGATGACTTAGGGAGGATTCAAATACCAAATTGAGGATGTAGTGATGGTTAAATATTGCCTTCTCAAGTCTTTAATATTTTCTTTCAGAAACTTAAGGCTGGAAGTCTTAAGTATTATATGTAAAATCGCGGATGTTGTATAGAGATATAAGCATTCACACACACACACATATAAATACATGTAAGTATTTGTATTTATGCATATACATTCTAATTTACATAAGACTTTCAGAATTCCATCTCATCAAACATCAATAAAATACTTAATAAACTCTAAAGATGAAAGCAATCAAATTCACTAAAATCTGAAAATTTAAAATTAAGAATTCTTATATAATAACCTGAGGAGAATGTCTGCTATTTTATAAGCACTGAAAGTCCTCAATAATCTTGCAATAATAACATTTGTACATTCTCAGCACTCAAAGAACTGCTGGGAAATTGCCTCATTAACCTTTATAATACCCTTGTGGGGTCAGCAGCAATTTGATGAGATTTCCATTCTCTATGGTGGACAAATGGAGACAGGGAGATTTGGGAAAAAAAATTGTAGACATAGCTCAAATATAAGTAAATCTTGTGTTGAGTCCTGTGAGAGTCCTCAGTTTAGGGGCATAAGAATGAATTAAAGTCTATTAATCAACTTAAGATGAACCAGTCATTTTAAACTTGTATTACAGATCTCAAGAATAGAAAGTCATCCTAGAAGAAATGATGAGAGCAAAGGGGAAAAAAGAGAAAATTTATTGAGCACTTTCTATTTGGGTCTTTTAAACTGTCTCCAGTTATAGGTGTTAGAGAAGCAAGGACTCATTAGAGAGAGCAAGAAATATATGAATAAAATGAATACTCTGAACAAAAACAGGAATTTCAAAGCTGCTAAAATGAAAGAAAGGAATGAGAATGAAGTGAAACAGAAGAATCACCATATTAAGTATAAAATGGAAGGAAAGGAAAGAGCTCTGAAATTTTGAAATCTGAGAGAAATGAGCTGACTGTAAATCATATGATCTTGAACTGGAGAGTGTGTTTTGGGGGATGAGGTGAAGGAAAGATTTGATAATCTCCTAAAAATAGAATTCCTAATTTGACACCCAAATGGCCTTCTGTTAATAATAAGCGCAGGTAACATTTATTGAGAATTTACCATTTTCAAGGCACCCTTCTTAACACTTTACATGTATTAATTTAATCCTTATCGCATATCTATGAGGGAAGTACTACTATTATACTCATTTTACTGTATGAAGGCATGAAAGTAAAGTAACCTGCCCAAAGTCGGTCCTTGCATGGAGTGGCCTGATAATCTAGGTCAAGAATTTATTACGGATCTGCTAGGATGAGCAGCTACATGTTAGGTCCATAACAAATACCTGTTGAATGAATGAATGAACCACTGAACACCTGACCTGCCACCCTATTCAATGTTAGGGTGAGACCCAGGCGATATTCAAAGCACCCAAGGTCCTAAGTGAGGTAGTCTGCCCTCTCTTTGACCATCTTTTCCTCCTTGTCTTCCTTTAGGATTCTCCTTACCCCAAGTCCCCACTGCTTTCATCCTATCCCCAGCTCCTCTGGTGTTTCATTCACTCACTGAAACCAACTTGTTCTCCAAGTTTAAGTTCTATGATCTACCAACACTCAACCTTCTTCATATTCTCTCCTGAGCTAAAAGTCAATATTGTTAATAATTCAGTCATTAACATCTGCAGTCCAAATTTGTCCACCAGAAACTATTCTCAATTGTTAGGAATCAGGGACAAAAGCAGAGGCCCTGAAAATATGTCTTCAGCTAGGTCATTCCTGGGGCTCCTCCTTTGGTGGTGTTAACCCCACTAGGTCATCATGCTTACATCCTTTGAAGAAGCAAAGCTTAATGAATATCCTGTATATGGAAAACCTGGCAGAGAAGCGTAGCAACTACGCTTCCATAGGTAGGGAACATGCAAAAATGTCAGCCACAAAAACTGACATCCATAGATACACAGATCTTTGCATCCTTTTTTGCACGTCTATGAAAATAATAATAGCCATGATTTGTTGATTGTCTACTATGGCCCAGGAATTCTACTAAGCACCTCCTGTGTATTCTGTCACATATGCTCACAAAGACCCCAAGAGACGCGATAACGGGCTCAAGCACTACGTCAACTAACACAATGAATAAGTAGAGAAACCAGAATTCAGTTCATGCTCTCTAACTCCAAAACTGGTGCTTTTTTGTACTTCAGCTCTGTAACCCAAGTACTTTCTACTTGTGAAAAAGATGGAAACGCGCACGGTCCCAGGCTCTCCAGCACCTCCCCGAGGAAACCTTCACAGCAAATGTTCTTCAGAAAGCCATGAAAGCTTCACTCATCTGTTTCAGTAATTACCACATTTATTTTCTGGAAACTCTTGTAAGTCAAGTCCCACAGGCCCCAGGGAGACACACATTCCTGTTCTGGAGGTCAGGCAAGAGCGTTCGCCGTGGCCCCATTGTAACTTCTTGTCACTGAGGTGACCTGAGCAAACCACTGGAATGCGTCCCTTCTCAGGCCATACCTACCGCCTTGGGTGTGGTGATGATAAGAAAATAGCCACTCAGCACACTCTGTAACGTCCTGAAATTTGAATTTTAATCGTTTGTAGAGAAGTTTCTTCCTGTTTACTCTCTTCCCTTTCTCATCCACTGACCGGGAACTTGATAAAGTGGTTTTTGTTTGTGTTGGTCTCAGATGCTCTTGAATTGTTATCTCACTCCATCTATGAGTTGTAAATCTCCTTCAAAGTAACCCCTTCAGGACAAGGACCCGGTCTTGCTTGTCATACTGGATGCCCAGCACCTAACCCTGTGCCTGGTATACAGTAGAAACTCAATAAATGTCAGGTGAATGAAGGAAAACATCAAACTCCACTACACTGAAGAAAAATGGCAAACTGCCTTAATACTTTCGCCCTAGGGTATTTAGGAATTTTGTAAATACAGATTTCCAGACCTTGCAGTAGATCTGCAGAAACAGGATCTACATGGCAGGAGACTGGGGAATTTTTATTTTTAATAAAAACGCCAGATGCTTTTTCGTATTGGGCGAATTTTTGAAACATGGCCCTGGGATTTTGAATAAATATACTTTTTACCTGGGTCAGTGTCTCAAAGAGTACTTTATTCCCTGTCATTTAACATTCATTTATTGAGCAACTACTACAGCATTTCTGAGTCAGTGTCAAGCATTTTACTTTTTCCTGCTATGTAACATTGGTTACATTGATTCCAGGCTATTTTTCATTTAATTAATTCTTTCACGTATTCATTCATTCAACAAACACATACTCAAAATCCTTCAGATGTCAGTTATGTCCAAATATGTTTGGTTGAAAGAAGAAGTGTTCACTGAAGTTATATCTCTGGGTCCCTGTTCAACTGTTTTCACTTGGTTTGTCAGGCAGTGTAAGGTGGTGGCCAAGAATTGGGGAGGAGGGAGAAGCAGGAAGAGATGTGGCTTGGCCCTTTGTCACTATTACAATACACTTCTGCCATTGGCAGTGGACAGACTCTGAGGGACTGTCCCGATTCCTTTATTGGCCACAAATGTGGTTAGATAAAATATTATGTACCATTGGGGCTTGGTCATTATTGCTTTTTCAATACAGAGATTTTTGAGGGCGATGGTTATAACTCTGAGTGATTTTCTCCTGCTTGTGCAAGAAGTTATTTAATTGCTAAATTATTCTTGCCACTTCACATAAGACCTGGTCTTTACATATGGGATCTTTCTTGCTGGACGGTACTATTCATTAAGCAGAGCTGAAATGCCAGTTGGAATTGTGGGCTTGACCCTCTGCAGTTTTATGTGTTGGGGGTGTTTTATTCATGGATGTCAAAATCAAGTTAAATAGAATAAGTGTGTGGACAAAAAAGCACTTTGTGCTCAAGAGACCTGTCTTTCTTTGGCACTGGGTGTTGCTGTTATCTGAGCCACTTTGGTGACTCTGCAGAAGGATATATCCATCCTGTCTGCTTCCCACTGCTGCCTATACCCCTTCCCTGCCTCAAAACCCCTCACCTTCAGGGTTTCTCATTTTACTGTTTTGACATCAAATAGGAAGAAAGGTTGACAAACCAGCCCCTCAGATATGTGAAGTGTATCCCTTAATATTTATAACTATTGTGTAACCATCATCCCAATTAATACTCAATTAATAACTATTACTCAATTATTATTAATCAATTATTACCATAGTCCAGAGTCTATTCCTCTTCTTCTTCCTTCCTACCTTCCTTCCTTCTTTCCTCCCTTTTTCCCTCCCTCCCTCCCTCTGATAAATTTCTCTTGAGAATCTACTACGTTGGGGGCACTGTGCTAGAGGAAACAGTATAGTTGGGAAACTCTCCAAAGTTGTCTGTGAACCAGGTGTATCAGACTGACCTGGGGTGCTTGGAAGAAAGACTTGAACAAGTCTAAACCTATTTCAACCATGTGACATAGGACAAAGGAATGCATTGTTAGCAAGAGCCCCTGGTCTTCGTGATGTACATTAAGGTTAGAATGGCTACTGGATCAGGAAAGATACAAATTCTGTGACTGAGGAGTTTATCCTTAGTGGAGGTATTTCACTTCCTGAGTTTTAGCTTTCTCAGCTATAAAAACTCCAGGGTCACTGTGATGAATGGAGGTAATTATTGTAAAGCAGTTTCTGGCACATAGCAGGTGCTTAACAGATAGTCATTACTTAAAACTAGATGCCATGGAGAATAAAAATTTTAGTCAGCATAATTCTCACAACCTTTAACTTTTCCTAAAACCTGCCCAACTTTTTGGCAACAATGTATCTCCTTCACATCAGCCTTAGCTGCTCACTGAAATCACCTGGGATGCTGGTTTTTAATATCCTGGCAAGGGGCTCCAGACCAATTGCATCCAAATCTCTGAGGCTGGGATCATGATTTAAAAATTCCCCAGGTAGGGAGGAGATCCAAGATGGCAGAGTAGATAAACACTGTTCTTGCCTCATCCCGTGAACACAAATCAAAATTACAACTAAATTATAGAACAATCAACATGGAGAACCACCTGAAGTCTAGCTGAACAGAAGTTTTACAACGAAAGATATAAAGAAGAGCCACGTCGAGACTGGTAGGAGGCGTGGAGACACAAAATGGGCTGGCCTCAAACCTCCACGTGGTGGATGAAAATTGGGAGGGATACCTTGGCCACGGAGGTTTCCCTCAGAGGAGCAAGAGACCCCAGGCCCACGCCAGCCTCCCCAGCCCAGAGTACTGGTGCCAGGAAGAGGAGCCCCCACAACATCTGGCTGTGAAAAACAGACCATCCGGATGGGAAGGAAGGCTATGGGAAACCCAGACATCCTATTAAAAGGCCCGCGCAGGCACTCACCCTGGGCTCTGGCAGAGGGACGGTGACTCTGGTGACGTCAGGGACATATGAAGAGAGACTGAGTTGTGGAACTTCAGGGTGAGGACTAAAGGAGGCATAGTCCTCATTTTCCCTCTACGGGGCTTTTCTCCCAGGCAGCTGGCAGACGGGAGCCATCTTTCCTGTGTTGAGCCCGCCCCCACAGGCCAAAACTAAATCTGATTGGTCTGGTGAGCTCTGCTGCTCCACCCTGTTGACTCCTTGAGACCCTGCTTCACCTAACTTGCATACCGCCAGAAGCTTTATCAGCTGAACCTTACAGGAGCCAACAGGTGGCAGCAAGCCTCAGAATGTCCTGGCTCTTTGCAGAGCTATACCAGACCTAGTACTGGTGGCAGCCATTCTTGGTTCTGGTAGGAGGCGTGGTCTCTCCCGCTTGCCTCCAGGTACAGCACAGACAGCAACCAACCATGGATCACTTTGTAGCTCCTACCAGGTACTCACTGGCCAGTCACAGGCAGTGGCTGTCCTGGGCCTGCACCAGAACCTTCCCAAGGGGCCCTAGAAGCAACATACTTGGAGATTGGTTTCAGACCACAGCAGAGCACCGCACAATTAGATGCACAAGAGGCACATACAAAGGGCGGTCTCAACAGGCACCAGAGCCCACTGGGGCAAATCCCACTCCATGGGGTATGGCCCTGCACAGCAGCCCATAAGCTGTGGACGTGGCCAAACCCTACAGCCAGTCAGCCTGTTCCCCAATATCCCCAATTGGGGAAAAAAAAAAGAATGTTAGAGTCACTTCTTTAACATGGAAAAATAAAGATCAAAATTATGAATAATAAAATGGCAATAACTACCTATCTCTCAACAATTACTTTCAATGAAAGTGGATTCAATGCTCCAATCAAAAACATAGGGAGGCTGAATGGATGAGAAAACAAAACCCTTACATATGCTGCCGACAAGAGACTCACCCTGGATTGAAAGACACACACAGACTTAAAGCAAAAGGATGGAGAAAGTTATTTCATAAAAATGGAAAAAAAACAAAACCTGGGGTAGCAATACTTATACCAGACAAAATATACTTTAAAACAAAGGCTATAACAAGAGACAAAGAAGGACTCAGTAATCCCACTTCCTGGTATTTAGCCGAAGAAATCCAAAAGCTACTTTGTGGGAATGGGTGCATTCATATGTTCATTACAGCATTGTTTACAATGGCCAGGATGTGGAGGCAGCCTGGGTGTCTGTTGATGGAAGAATGGATAAAGAGGATGTAGTACATATATGCAATGGAACATTGATCAGCCAGGAAAGGGAATGGGTTCTTGCCATCTGTGGCGGCATGGACGGACCTGGAGGGAAGTGTGCCGAGTGGAGTGTCAGACGATAGAGAAAGACAGATGCAATGAGATTTTGTTTATATGTATAATCTAAAGAACAAAATTATCAAACAAAACAGAAACAAACTCACAGATACAGAGAACATTTTGAGGGTTGCCAGATGGGAGGGGGTGAGGATGAGTGAAAAAGGGGAAGGGATTAAGAAGTACAAATTGGTTGTTACACAGTAGTCATGGGGGTGTAGGGTATAGCGTAAGGAATATAGTCAATAATATTTTAATAACTGTACATGATATCATATTGATACTAGATTTGTTGGGGTGATAGATGGGAGGGGGTTGGGGACAGGGTGTAAAAGAAGAAGGGAAGAAGAAGTACAAACTGATAGTTACAAAATAGTCATGGGGATGTACAGCACAGGGAATATAGTCAATAACATGGTGATAACTATGTATAGTGCCAGGTGGGTACTAGACTAGTCAGAGGGGTCATTTTTTAAATTAGTTTCTGGTGTTCAAAACAATGTAATAGTTAGATATTTCACCCCTCACAAAGTGATACCCCCCCCAATCTATTTCCCCTCTGACATCGTATATATCAACCATGATAGGGATCACTTCTTAAAGTATGCAAATGTCTAACCATATGCTATGCCCCTGAAATTTATATAAAATAATATTAAATGCAACTGTAACTGAAAAGTTAAAAAGTGGAGAGAAAGGTGAAGGGCAGTAAGTGGTCCAAATTTTCAGGTATAAAACAAACAAGTCATGGGGATGTCATGTACAGCATAGGAAATATAGTCAATAATATTGTGCTGGCATGGTACGGTGTCAGATGGTTGCTGGACTTACCACAGTGATCACTTATTTAGGTGTATAAATGTTGAATAACTATTGTGTACACCTGAAACTAATATATTATACGATAACTATATTTTTAATAAATTTTTTTTTTAAAAAAATGAAAATTCCCCAGGTAATTCCCGTGTGCATCTGGTCTACACTCTCTTCATTCTCTACCCTTTCCTTGTCTCCAAGAACATACATGAGCCCTCTAGTTCTTTTTTGGAAAATAGCCAGTGCCTGTCATGCCATCTCTAGCAGTTTGGAGGGTTGTACTTTAGTGGTTGTTTTCAAAAGGGGTAAGTCCTGGTGTGTATCCTGTTTATTGTAAAAATGGGCACCATATGATAAATCTGGGATTAGGGCTGCATGACAGTGTTGATGAGAACTGTTACGAAGCAACCTTCAAAGAGCACAGGTGGAGCTTAAAAGGGAAGCTTGGAGAAGAGCATGAAGAGCTGTGACAGGAACAGACGCTGAGGGAAGCGTGGAGGCTCTGCTGGAAGGATTGGTGAATGAAAAGTCTCTAAGTTTTACCAGAGAAAAAGGGGGGACATTTCCCTTTAAAACCCTCTTCCGCTCTTAAACTACTTTAAGACAAAAACCAGCCAACCAACTAACTAACCAATATAGATCTGAATTGAAAGGATAATGGGACATTTCAGGGACTCCAGGACAGGTGTGCAGCGAGGTCCAGGAGGCACTGGAAACGGGAGCCACCAAGCCCTCATGGCTCGTTCTCTGAACCTCATTTTTCTACCTCTTTATGTATCACTGTTTCACTGATCTTTCTCTGGTTAAACAGACTTTTCTGCTCCTTTGGGCACAGGGCACATTGCTCCCTCACAGCTCCCGACTTTGTGTTGCATTTCTGGCTAAACAGAGAGGCTCTAATGGCTCTTTGTTCCAATTCCAATTTTTGCAGCAGAGGATCTTATTGGTCTTGGGGCAGGTATTTCTTGTGTCCACAGACAATTACTTCCTCTAAGGTCCAACCAGCAGCTAATGTTGTGTGCAGTTGGTAATTGTATATCCGTCAGATGTGGAACAATTTGGCTATCAAATGTACTTGTGACAATTGGGGCTATAAGGTGTGTGTTCTTCTTCCTCCATCATCTCATTTTTACCGCAATCACTTATACTCACTGTGCCAGTCTGAGCAGGAGAATCATCATACTTGTTTGTTAGTGTTCTGATATGTGGCCATCAGCCACAGAGAAACGACACAAGTTGGAGAACCTCCCATTACTGTGACAGTCATTCATTGCAGAAGAAGAAGATATGTGAGCATGTTTGTATGCATGAATGTGTATGTATACCCACCACTTCAGTCTGTAACTTGTCATTACACAAATTTAGATATACAGTAAAGGTATACTGTACAATTTATTAGTTTTGGGACATCAGGCAAGTCACAACTTCTCTAAGACCTAGTTTAGTCATCTGTAAAATGGAAGATAAAAATAGCACATTATCATGCATGGAGTAAATAAAATAATACACCTGAAGTGCATTATACTTAAGCAAAATGCTTGGCATATTTAGCAACCACTTAAAATATCTTAATCCTTATTGCTTTAACTTTTATTATTAAGGGACTAATCTTGGTGCCTGTCTCATAAGAGCTACAAAGGAGATTATATATATATATATATATATATGTATATATACATACCTACAGATATTATATATATACATATATGTGTGTGTGTGTGTGTGTGTGTGTGTGTGTGTGTGTATGTATGTATCTGACAGGTGTCCATGGAAATATTTTAAAGGAATCTCAATTCAGAATGAATTATTTAAAAAACCACCATCGTTTGCTACAATCTGGCAGAGCTTACCAGCAGAGGTCAAAGGCTACAGATTCACTTTCTCTAGAGGCAAGGACAGAGTGAAAGGGGTGGAGAGAACGTCCATTGCCAATTGAGGTCTCTGGCAGAAGGCTGATTTAGAGATAAGCATTATTAAGCAAGCTTCACTTTGCCCTACACTTGAGGTGATGAAACTGACCGATGTCATGATTTCCAGAAAGAGGAGGAGATAACCTCACTCCCCAGTCAATATTCCCTTTGTACAGGACAGTGTATGTTCAAGGCTGCGGGCAGGGGACTCCTGAATATGTAATTACATAATTTTCATAGAGGTTGTCCTCTCTTCTCTCGCTGATTCTACTAGAGATTGCTGGAGTGTGGAGGGTGGAGTAGAATCAGCATTTTTTGATTATCTGTCATATGCTAAGCACTGTGCTATGTGCTGTTCACAATGTTGTAAGAAGAGACAAATCTGTGATGCAGGTATTACCTCCATTTTACAAATAGGAAAACGGGGACCAGTAGGCTGTTGCAGGGGCTGCTGTGCCCTGCCCATGCCCCCTTGGACGTCACCATTCCAGTATCTGTGGAAGGTGTCATACTGCAAGGACCTGTGACTCTGCCTGAGCTCTTGCGCTTGGGCCAGGCAGGGGTCAGCCAGAGTTGTAGGCAACTCAATCCTCCCCAAGCAGCCCTCAGCTAATGATGCATGGGAATTTGAAAATAAGTAAATGCTTTGCCCTGTAGGGTGGGAAACTCTGAGGCATTTTCTCACTGTCTCCCTAAGTTCCTGGCAGGATGGAGCCCTGGCTGCCCAGAGTGGTAACCCGCTCTGTAACTACTCACACAAACGCTTTAATCAGGCTGGACTCTTGGGAAACCCAACCTGAAACAGAGGAGCGAGGGGGCAACTTGGAGATTAGGACACAGGCAAAAGAAAGCCAGTGACTGTCCCAAGAAATGTAGAACCAGGGACTGAAGTCCTACAGTCCTGGCTCTGTGAGGACAGCAGAGGAACTGCAGTTAGAGAATGTTTGTTACAAAAGAGGAGACCCAGACTTAGCTAGGTTTGCAGAAATGGGCAGAAGGCCTGATCTCAGAACACATAGAGACTATGACAGCGAATAGTCGTGATCGGATCTCAGAGCAAAGGAGAAGGCCACAACGGGGCTGTCCCCAATGAGTATTTGGGGCAGTAATTCAGATTGTTAGATAGCTAGGCTGTGATTTTGTTCCTTTTTATATGCAATCCTGTAACAGGGACATCTTGCTGCTCATACTAACACCGTTTCCATGCCACATCCTTCTGGGCTCAAAAAGCAGCTCCTCTCATTCCCCCAGATGACCCCGCCCACCCTGGGCTAAAGTGTGTGTGTGTGTGTGTACACACGCGCAGTCACCCCAGGCCCCTCCCACTGCTAGCAGTCGCTTCTGTTGTCCCAGCGGAATTATTTCAGCAAGAACAACCACTGCCTGTGTTCTACGCCAGCAAGTTAACCTTGCTCTGTCCCAGTATTTTTCCTAGAATTCCTGGGTCCTGGGACAGTCAGAGAACTCATCTTGACATGAATGGAAATATATTCAATTTGCAAGTCCCATGTCATTGTCACTGCTGATAATAATAATACTAAAATCTATGAAACCCATCCTATTTTCACATGCTTTTCTTCTTTGAATATTTTCAAACTGCCCCTGTCAGATGAGGGACAGCTTCCATGTATGAAGACCCTTATTCAGATAGCGACAGGTGGCATTGGGTTGGGGTTACAGACCGGGCTACAGATCCTCAAGATCCTCAAGACAGTGGGCTTTCAACTTGACTCCATTCCCTGTTAGTAGGCAGCCCAGCAGTCATTTTCTTCTCTGCCACCCTCCCGTTTCTCCCACCTCTCAGTGCAAACAAGGGTGGAAAAGGAGGAAAGCAGCCTTTCTAATAATGTGTGACGATATAGACTCTGGAGTAACTGGGAAGAGACAAGGAAAGGAGTTGCTCTGAGGACTCCACTAGTCTACACACATCCCCATATATACACATAAACACACATATATACATAGAATAATTAATGTGTAAATTATATTGCTCTAACCTCAGCTTGCTAATAATTCTCCACATAGCTACTTCCAAATATATGTAAGTAAGAGCTTCTTACAAATGGGCTTTTACATGGTAGAAAAAATTTTTCAATCTTTTTTCGTTTCTGAATTGTGTAACACATTTAAAAAGGCTTTCAGCACTCAAGATTACATTTTCTAAAATTCTCCCATTTTTATCTAGTTTGTTTATGTTTAACACTTAAATCTTTTACCTAAGGGAATTCAACCAAGTGTAAGGTGTGGACCATGGCTATAACTTTATTTTTCTTCAAGAGGCTGCCTAGTTCTCCCAACACCATTAAGAAATAACCCACCAATTATGAACAGTTTAAAGACAAAGATATGTGGTATCTATAGCTTATAAATGAGTTGCATATGTTTTGCCGTGTTGTATTTTATATTATTGCTATGGAAAAATAAAAACCAGGTTTACATACATATTACATGAACTACTCAGGAAAAAAGTTGTTCAATATGCTTAGATATCTTCATAGTTATAACGTTGTGCCTTTGATGAGAAACTGCAATGACACAAGAATGAAATAAATATAGTAGCATTTAATTAAAATATTTAAGACAGCAGAGGCAGTCTTATATAGTAGCACTTAATTAAAATATTTAAGACAGCAGAGGCAGCGTATATGAAAAGTCAGCAGAAATTTTAAACCTCGAAAAAGCTCTGTTTTGCGTTTTCTTCAGAGAGCCTGTAGAGTAAGACAAATGGACAAATCCGGCAGAATACCAGGACAGATTAGAGTCAGTCTGGAGAAGTTCCAGTGCTAGAGGGAGGTGATTTGTTAGGGCTTTCGTAAGTCACCATGTAGACGGTTTAGGTCGATTCTATTATTTTTGAAGGGATCAAAAATGCTCAGTTCTCTGCCCCATGTGGGTGCTCATAGGAATGGAGAGAATTAAACCGAATTGGTGGTGGGAGCAGGATTTGGAGTAGGAGGGTGGAACACTCTACACTTTACATTCTCTCTCCTTCTAAGATATTTTCCCTTAGCTGCCTTTTAACATATTTATAAGTAACCTGGGAACTTGATTCCTTTTTAGTTCTGTAACCGATTTTACTATTTCCTTATGTAATATTTGATTACACTAAATGAGGAGTAAGAAGCAATCTTTGAGCCAGGACAGCCATCATCAAGTGGCCTTGACATCCTCATCATCTCCATCAGTCCCCCAAAGCCATCCACCAAACTCCTATGTGCTAAGGAAAAACAAGGTGCTCACCTTACAAAATTTCCTCCAAGACCAGGACCCCAATTCTCGGCAATCTGATTGGGATTGCTGCCCCTCAACCCCTTATCTAGAAAATCACTTCTAAATAACTCTATTTGCTATATATAATTCTAAAATTATGTGACCATATTTTATTAATTATGCCAAAGACGAGAAGAAAAGCAGATGTTTTCATGAGATCAACACTAAAAATGTTCTGAGTAGCATTAAGAAGAATCTTGTAATGGAAGGGTATTTCTTGTTTGTCATTTATTCCTTCTCATTCAGTCAGCAAGGAATAAATATGTACCTGTTAGGAAATGTTAGCTTGCAAAAATAGAAAACCCAATTCAGACTACCTTAATGAATGAAAAGGATTTATTGGCTCATTTAAGGTCCAGTGGAAGATCAGGCTTTAGGGTTGATAATTTTTCAGTGGTTCAACAATGTGCTTCTCTTCGCAGAGGTAGTACTGTTATCTCATACTGGCTAAGTGTCTGTAAACAGTCCAGATTCACATCCTCATACCCGGAGAGCTCTTTGGTTCCAGGATTTGCTCTGCTAGGATCAGCTTAGGCCAGTGGTCCTTGCACTGGTGCCCAAGGAATGGAAATGCTGATTGACTTCACCAACGTGTGTGTGTGTGTGTGTGTGTGTGAGCATGCACACACACATGTGTGTTTTATCCATTTGAAGATCTCACACTGCTAAGATGAGAGAAGGAGGAAGGCATGCTGCGTCAGCAGTCAACAAATGTCTAGTATAGAACGTGTGCTCCACTCTGTGGGAGATAAAAATATGAATCAGAGCAACGTGTGCTCTCAAAGACTTTGGGAAATAATTGAGCTAGATATATTCCCTGAATACCTACACACCAATGTGCCTTTACTACAGTATTACCTAACTTCGATGCTGTGATCAAAGTCCCATGAGAGAGAACACAGGTAAGTTTTACATGACGCTATGGGCACTGCTGCCCTGGAATCACAGCTCTTACATAATGAAAACAAACTCATACACATTAAAAAAAAAAAAAAAAGTAAAGAAAGCATTGGATAAGAAGAGGAGAAAAAGCTAAAGCAGCCGAGGTACTAATTTCTTTCATGTGAGTGTATCTGCTACTTGTCTGTTCATTTGTAACAAGTATCTCATTCTGCATTGGGAAAAGAAAATGAGACATAGTCTTCCTTCCTAGCACACCCTTATCATAAAATATTCCCCTTTATTTTAGAAATTCATTTGACTTGTCTCTCACTTGGAAACTATCATTGTGGTAGAATGAATAATAGCCCCCAGAGATGTCCTATACGAATCCCGGGAACTCTGAATGTTACTTTATATCCAAAGGGACTACACAGATGTGACTAAATCAAGGATTTTGAGAAGGGGAGATTATCTTGAATTATCCACCTATGTCTTATGTAATCACAAGGGTCCTTACAAAAGGGAAGCAAGACAACCAAAGAAGGGAGATGGGACGACCGATAGGGAAGTTGGAGAGATGAACTTTGAAGGTGGAGGAAGTGGACCAGGAGCTAAGCAGTGCAGGTGGTCTCTAAAAGATGGAAAAGACAAGGAATCAGATACTCCCACGGGAGGCTCCAAAAGTACCAGTCCTGCCAACACCTCCTTTTTTAACTCTTTAGGATTCATGTTGGACTTTTGAAGTCCAGGACTCTAAGAGAATAAATGTGTTGTTTTAAGCCTCTACATCTGTGATAATTTATTACAGCAGCAAAGGAAACGAATACAATCACACTATCTCTTCCCCTGCTCCCAGACCTGGCAGCTACCTTAGAGAGGTCTTTATCTACCACACATCTCTTTGCTTAAAGCTCTTCACTGGCCCCTCAGAGTCTAAGAGATAATGTTCAAATTCTTTTACAAATCACCTTCATCTCCCTTCACCTTTTCTTCCTCCTCTTGTCTTCCATCTTCCCTTTCTTTTCCCTGGCGTTTGTTTTCACTCTAGACTTCAGGACTGCCCTGGACAGAGCTGATTGCTCCCTTGTCAATGTTCCTACCACACCCTCTGTGTACCTTGATGATCCGTGGCACATACCAACCCGTGTGTCCTTGTGCTGTTTACATCTGCTTCTCCTGGCAGAGTACTGGAAAAGTACAAGAAATATTTGCCAAAGGTGGGTGATCACGCCTGTGTCACCCTACCCTGCCTCCAGGTCTCCCGTGAACCACACCATCTCCTTTTCCCTTCTCTAGCATAGCGCAGATAGGCTTTTCAATGATTTTCTGTGTTGCAATTTACCAAACAGACCTACATCTCAGCCTTAGGCCTTCTGGCCAGAGAAAATACTCCAGCAGAGGCTGGGCCAATAGGTGTTCTTGGTTTGAGCTTAACCCCCGCACATATGGACACAAATACAGGAAGAGCTCAGCAGGGGAATATTTTTAGAAGGAAAGATAGACAAGAATTTCAAATCAGGGGAAATCAATTAAAAATTTAATATTTTGATTTTAACTAATGATTTCAAAGTACTGTGAAAAACCCTCACATGAGGGTGGAGATTTCCTCATTATTGTTTTTCTCCCTTTCCAGTCTCATTCCCCACTTCCTCACTTCTGCTTCCTGGGATTGTCTCCAAAGCAAACATCTGCCCCAGCCCCTTGCCTCGGGGTCTGCTTTTAGGAAAACCCAGACTAAGGCATTGTTTAAAACCATATGGCTACTCCTTAGGGAAAGTCATGACTTTTATGACTTCATTACAGGGATGGAGATAAGAGCATTTTTCTGCCCTTTCATTTTGAAGTCTCACTGCCTGTCCTATTCTTCTGGTAAGGTAGAGGATACTATGCTTCTCTTTCCCCCGTTGGCAGCAGCTCCCCCTCCAAGGGCCATGTCCGTCTGCACTCCCAAATTATAACACCCAGAATCAAGCCAGATCAGATAGAACACTAATGTAGGACTATCTAATGCAAACATGCCATTAAAAAAGAAAAAGAAAAAAAGACTGTTTTTTATCACTCTTGGACTTGACCTGTGAAACTTTCAAAAAAACAAAACAAAAAAACAACACATGGAAACAATCACAATGAAAGGATTTCATGCATTTTTGGAGCAAAGCTTATTTATTCAAATTATCTTTATAGTTGGATTCCATCATGTTAAAGGATTTTACCAGAAATCTTAGGTGTCATATTCAAAGCGGTAGATTTCTTATTTAATAATTAATATTATTATTATTTGGTAGAGATAAAGGGACTCAATTTGAGGGTTCAGTTAGAATTTTATATTATTCCCTGGAGATTTTTCCTATTAACTATGTAAATTGAATCTTTTGTTTGAGGATCCCAAAACAGTTCTTGGTAACAATGATAACTTTTCACATTTCATGGAATGGCCAACTACATCTAAAGAACTGTAGAGGCTTTATTTTTCATTCTAAGGTATCAGAGACATCGTGACTTTTATTTTTCTAACTTTGATTGTCAGAGAAAATTCATTGTCTTGACCCTCCTTTTAAAGCAGATGCATTGGGACCTCAATGGTTAGAATAAAGAGGATTAAATTAACTTCAAATTCTCATGCATCTGTACTGGACCCCAAGGGCTGGGGAGGTCCATATTTTCTGAAGAATAGAATTTTGACTCTTGATTCACAGGTAATATGGAGTCTCAACCTGACATCCTTTGACCTAAATGGTGGTAAGAAAACTCCCAGCCCACAGAAACAGTTGACTCTCACAGTTCCCAATCAAAGCTTGGTTACAAGCAAAGAGATTCTCTGAGCACCTCTGTAGAAGTAAGAGATCCTCTCTCCCTACACCCCAAGCCTATTATAGGTCAGAAGCTTTGAGCCAGAAATACCCTGTGGACTGAACTGTTCTTCCTTACCTGCCCACCCAGATTCATGTGTTGAACCCCTCTAATATGACGGTATGTGGAGATGGACCTTTGGGAGATAATTGCGTTTAGATGAGGTCATGAGGGTGGGACCCTCATGATGGGATTAGTGCCCGTCTAAGAAGAGACACCAGGAAGCTTGCTGTCTCTCGCTCCATGTCATGTGAGGACACTGTGAAAAGGCAGGAAGAGAGTCTCATTAGAAACCTGCCATGCTGGCACTCTGACCTCAGATGTCCAGCCTCCAGGACTATGAGGAAATACATTTCTGTTGTTTAAGCCACCTAGCCTACAGTATTTTGTTATAGCCAACTCGAACTGAATAATAAAAACTCCAGAAGCACAACTTGGGTATGTAGAGGACTCAAATATTCTTGCCTCTCCCTTGGAGACTTTTCATTAAACATATAATTCTCCTGTGTTATCTCAATTCGTATCCACCTTGAGGATTTTCTAAAAACAGCTCAAATAAAGTCATGGCCTACTACTTAAAGCAAGGATGCCCTCAATTCTGAGAGAAGCTCATCCCAGTTCACCCGACGCGAAGGGAGGAGCCAGTGGGGCACTGTCATGTGGGGCGGCCTCTGAGGTCTCTGGTCCCACTCCCTGTATAAGAACGCAGGATACAGTGAGGCCAAAAAGGAACACCCACGGAGCCATAGGTAGGGGAGTCATACCACTATACTCTCACTGGTGGCTGGGTTGGAGACACAGGAAGCAGGAGCCACACTATCTGCAACCTGCTGTCTACTTCTCTGCAATCTGCAACCCGCCCTCCACTGTGCTAACTGCAATCCGCGCTTGCTAGCTCAGCCACCATCTTCTTGCCAGCCCCCATTTGCTGCTAGCGTAGCCATGGCAGTTATATTAGTGGCCAATGGCTCACTGGTTACAGCTGATGGTCAACTAGCCACAGCTGATGGCCATCCAATCACAGTTGATGGCCATTCACTACCTGAGCCAGCACCTTTCCACGTGAGGCCGAGAGCCTGGAAACTGCTCTCTGGGACTCTGTCCCCACAGGCACAATGGGCCCTTGCTTGTACCTTGCTTGTACCTTGCTTGGTCCGGGTCTGCAAGGTGGTCCTGTGTGGGCTTCTTCGGAATCCTGTTGACTCTGCCAAGTAAATGTTGACGTAAGAAACATCCAAACCTGTCGAGAAATTTTATAACAGTTTGAGCCAAACTGATGACATATGCCAGGGAGTAAGATCTCAAATGCTCCAGAGAATAACAGTTTTGCAATTTCTTTTACATATTTGAAATTAAGGAGGGCATGTAAAAAAGATTACATGGAAGTGGGAGAAAGCAAGGTGGGATTAGATTACAGGATAGTTAACAAGATTATGTGCTCTCTTGAGGGTGATTACACTTCTGAAAAGAGGCATTTCAAAGGCGTGTTGACCTAGATGCACAGAAACAACGACAGAGGTTGCTTAAGGCAAAGATAACCTTTTATTAAACAAGTTATATGCTTGGGAGTGACCACCCACCACGACCTGCCCAGTTAGGAATTTATGATCGGATCACCCTGTGAGGTCACTTTCCATAGAACCCCTTGTTCTGTCCATAGAAGAAACCCTTCTGAACGGATGCTCTTGATGCCCATCCCAACCAGCCTTCTTTATCAGGTGGGTGCACCCAGCCCCCGCTACTCTGAGGTTGGCTGCTGATGGCTCACAGCTGCCCCTTTCTCTGGAGAACTGACCTCTACCCAAGGGAGCTGGTTATCTAGACATGTCTGGAAACTTAGCCCCTCCTTGGCCTATAGCCAACGACTGCCTAGTTTGTAAGGGCCAGGCCTGAAGGTGGGTTAATTATATGGTGTCATTTGTCTTCCAAAGATCCTGGTGAATTCTGTTAAGGATACACTTGCTGCCTTCTTTCTCTGTCCTCTCCTTTTCCCTTAGTTCCTCAATCCATTCCTCCTGAGAGCTCATCCAATAAATCACTTGCACAACAATCCCTATCTCTGGCTCTGCTTCCAGGGAATCTGATGTAAGATACCCTTCAATTAATAGAGAACGCATGAGTGCACTGCAGGTGCTACAGGGTAATGTTAAAAACTGGGTATATTTGATGTTCAACATTTACCATTTCTAATGTCCTCTGAGACTTTTTCTTTTACCCATGATTTAAAAGTGTATTGTTTAGTGTTTAGAGATTTTTCTGTAAACATTCTGTTATGGCTTTTTAGATTAATTCCATTATGATAAGAGAATATACTTTCTATCATGTATTAGTCAGGGTTCAATAATAAAAGTGGAGCTACTAGCAGATATATATATATATATATATATATACACAAAATATATTATAATATATACTATATTATATGTAATATACACTATCATATATTATATATAATATAACATATATATCATATAATACATATAGAATATATGTCACAAGGTATATATATATCTTAGTGATTCTGCTTTCCATATACACACACATGTGTCTATGCTTATATTTATATGGATTTGTCAGCAATATGACCTTATGCAACGGGTATAACCTCTGCAAGACAGGACAAACATTTGGAAGGGGAAGACAGAAGGAAGGAGGGAGAGCAAGAAGCTGGACTCCAAACAGCAGCTAGAACCCGTGAGGACAGGCGAACACCTATGTCAGTTTTGTGACCTCTGACCCTAGAGGTGGGTATCCTGCATTACTGGGTCCTTTGTCATGGAACTCAACACATACCTCAGGTCTAGGAGTTGGAGGAGCTAAGGGGGCCTCAGGGGAACGTGGGGCAGCTCAGCCCCACAACTGCCTCGCGAAGGTGAGTCAACACACCCGTGACAATGTGTGTTGGCTACAAAGCGCCTGCTGCTCCACTTGCCTCCTCAAAATCTCATGCCAGAATCTCCCTTGTGGCCCGCCATCACTAAAAACATACAGGAAAAGGAATTCAGGGAAATACAGTTCAGCCTAAGCAAGTTGACCCATTACAAAGCCACCATGGTCCTTCCTTCATCAACTTGGAACCTATTCACGTCTCTTTAAACCACACTTAATCTCCAAATAAAGACAACATCAAGTTCATGTTTCCATCTAACATGATCCTCCTATACCACATACAACCCAAAACACATATCCTTTTGCCCATAAGAGGATGCAAAGTTCTCTAAATTTTTAAATTTGGGGGTGATACTTTTCTTTTGCACTCCAGATATACTTTTCCTTACCCCTCCTGTATATTAGCAGTACCATTTTTCCTTAATGATCAGAATCAAACAGCCCAGTGAGTTAGTAACCACCATCTTTGCCTGTTGATTCAGTGGCATGAGAGCCCAAAGTGGCCAGGTGACAGTCTCGGTTTCTGGGAGGAATCACTGTTGGGTCTTCCAGTGGAAGGATTACTCCCTCTGGAACCAAGACTTCCAGCCCAGCAGCGCCTAAAGCTCTGGGGCTAGGAAGCAAACACTTTTCTAGTGGATCACTGAAGTTAACAGTGAGAGGACTCACTTTCATTTCTACCCCTGGATGGCCCATCCCATGAATCCTGGCTATAGGAGAAAGAACACCATGTATTGCTCACAAATTCAGATAATTTACTGCATTCTGGAGGGCATTTCTCCAGCTTTGCAAGATGTTGGCACCATAACTGAGTCTTTAACAGGCCATTCCATCATTCTTGTAAGCTAATTGTTTCAGGATGATGCATGGAGAACATGAGAAGACCAGTGAACTTTATGAGCTTGGGCCCTTTTCCACATTTCATTTGCTGTGAAATGAAATGAATTACTTGAGAAGTGACGCAGTGTGTAATACCATGACAGTGGAAAGTTATTCTGTAAGTCCACAAAGCAGCATTTCAGGCAGGAAAGGAAAATCCATATCCAGAGTAACTGTTTCCTCTAGTAAAAATACCGCCCTACCGCATCTCTGGTAGAAGCAGTATAATTTAATCAACCTACCACAGGTAGCTGGGATTGGTGCCATACTGGAAGTTCATTGTTGGCCCCTGCTGTAGCCAGATTGGCCTTGGTGAGTGGAAGTCCCTGTTGCTGAGTCTGTGCATAAGCTCCATCCCTGCCACCATGGACACTTTTCTCATGACCCCATTGGGCAATGATAGGGGCAACTGGGTGATTGAATCTGACCATCAGGGGAAATTGGTGTTTCTAGAAAAGCAATCTTTATCATTGAAACCTCTTAGAGAGGAGGGATTAAATAAAGAAGCAGTCAGGAAGAAAAAAAAAAAAAAGAAAGAAACAAATTGGAAATCCCAAGATAGCCATCAAAGGTTAGGATTCGCAGAAATATCACAGAGCCAATAGTTTGGGAATAGAAGAATAAAAGCAAATTTGTGGATACGTGAAAGGACTGAGTGATTAGTTTTGTCTCTCAATTTTCTCTCTTTCGCCTTTAAAAATTATTATCACACAAAAAGAACATGAACTAGATGTGAGGCCTAAGGGGCCATGGTTGAAATCCGGGCGTCCCCAGGATGTTCTGAAGGTACAAATGTTAGAGGACCGTGGCTCTCTGCAAATGGTTCTTGTTTTCTAAATCTGCACTTTCTGCTCCCACAGTTCCATTTTCACATCAAATCTGGTGTTACTGTTGCAATTTTCTTCTCTCCAAGGGATGGAAAAATGCACTCTGGACTTCTATTTTCCTTAAGGTAGCTATTTATTTGTTCAGAGATGATATTGCTGTTGGTATAAAAAGAGTCATGATGCGTTAAGTTCGCATTAGGTGGCCAATGTTTCAAATGTTTCATTATATTCAAGTCAATATTACCTAGTAAAATTATTGTGCATTTGTTACTGTGTCACTTGGATGAGTTTTCCTAATTAATATTTTTGTGTCTATCACTAACTGACTGTGTTTTGCTTTTGCTTGTGTGGGAGAGGAAGAAACTTTCTTGTACCTTTCTAGGCTCTTTCACTGAGCTGGTCTAATAATTAAATCTAAGTGATACAGATTAACAAGAGAAAATAACCAAATTTAATTATATGCATGCACATGGGAACCCCATATACATAAGAGAGTCAGAGACTCCACATACATGAGAGATTCAGAGATAGAAAGTTAAAAGGAGGTAGATGTGGCATTCTGAGCTAAGGATAAGGTAAGGTGTGTTGGGGCTTCAGAGGCAACAACAGTCATTGCAGGACAAGAAAAGCAAAAATTCAGTAATTAGTAGTTTGCCTTGCCATGTGGATTCCATGTTTCCCCCAAAATAAGACCTAGCCAGACAATCAGTTCTAATGCATCTTTTGGAGCAAAAATTAATATGAGCTGGTCTTATTTTACTATAAGACTGGGTATAATGTAATATAATATAAAATACTGGGTCTTATATTAATTTTTGCTCCAAAAGATGCATTAGAGCTGATTGTTCAGCTAGGTCTTATTTTCGGGGAACATGGTAGGTCAAAAAATATTATCTCTGATAACAAAGCCTCTAATTCAAATTCTTCTAGGTAAAGGGGAGGGCAGTAGTTTCTCTTGAGCCTTCAGGCTCTTGGTTGCCTTTAGCTCAAAATAATCCACATACCACTGAGGCACATATTGGAGTGACTTGTTCTATATCCCTACACTTGCTGTAGTTCAAAGCCAATTTATCAAAGTAACTGCTTTTAAAAGTCATTAGTAGATTTGACCATTCACATCAACGGATTACTCCCTTATGCACCTGACTTCAACATTTTTATTTATTTATTTTCTAATAAATATTCCATTTATTCATGCTCAAAGTGCCAAGTCAAAAAATAAAGACGTGGGGGGTGGGAGATGAGGGTAAGGGGGATCAAATATATGGTGATGGAAGGAGAACTGACTCTGGGTGGTGAACACACAATGGGATTTATAGATGATGTGATACAGAATTGCACACCTGAAATCTATGTAATTTTACTAACAATTGTCACCCCAATAAATTAAAAAAAAAAAGACGTTATCCATCTTGAAATAACAGAGAAAACTTTGAGAAAATATAGACCTAAAATACCTATTTTTAGACAAATAGGAAAAGGAGTTTCAGGATTTAGAATTAGATGCAATACATACGCAATTACATAATCACATATGATGTGGGGATCTATTTTTTAAGAAAGTTCCTCATGCTCTCAAGCCTTGTTGCTCAGAAAGTGGTCTGATAACCAGCAGCAGCAGCAGCAATCACCTGGAAACTTACTAGAAACAGTACACCTCAGTCTGCACCTCCAATCTACTGCAATCAGAATTTGCATTTTAATAAATTCCTATGAGATCCATATGCAATGAAAGCATGAGGAGCCCCACAGCAGAAAACAGCCTTAGTAATAATGTACTGTTCTGGTCTCCTAGAACCCTGTTTGTTTTTTGCTTACTGTATTTGACACAATAACTTTTATATCTCCATATAATGGAATCATGATACATGTGAATGTTATAAATGTATATTTACCAACATAAAAAGATGATCATACAACTAAAAATTTTAAATGCACTTAAACATTTTATATGGTTTAATTTTTTAAAAATGTATACATATGTAAGTTTATATAGAAAAAAGTCTACTCCAAATATCAATAATATGTGGGAAAGGGAGATTACAAATGATTTCTTTTTTCTTGTTTTTCATTGTTTTCTAATTTTTCTAAAAATGCGTATGTATTACTAGTGCAGCTTTTTAAAATAATAAAAGATTTTAAAAAATAGAAAATTAAAAATGGGATAGAGACGTGTCAGGAAACATACCGCTCAAAGGCAATGCATTCCCTTGTATCTCGGATGGCGGCTTGAGGCCCATAGCACAGACTCCCTGGAGAAGCTGTGGTTTCAGCCGCACCTCCTCTGAAGACTTCGCTGAGTAGAGGGGAAGTTTGGATCCTGATGCAGGTCTCCCACTTGGTTTGTGTTACCGACAAGGTTGCTTCTGGTCAGCTTGCTGAGTAAGGATCGGGCAGCTCTGTGTCTGTCTCTTCTTCATCTGTCTTCTCTGCATTAGCATTGGTCTTGACAACAGCACCACTGGCATCTGGTTTGATTTTCTCTTCCTTAAGATGCAAGATGCTCAACGACTGGACGGCTGCTTCCTGCTTGTCCACCGTCCACGAATCGGTGGAGTCCATGGCCATGGTCCTGGGCACGGATGGGACGCTGGTGCTGATGGACTCTCGGGCTGGCGCAGTGTGATTGCGGGCTCCCAGGGGTCGCTGTGAGCGTGGCTCTGGCCCCACTGAGAGGGAGGTCATTGGCTCTGGCGCTGGGGACCGAAAACGGCGCGTCCTGACTCCAACATTTTTAAAGGGCAGGGAGGAAAAATCACTGGCCCAGGAGTCATAGTTATCTGGGTACCAGTTTCAGCTTAGACTCTAAAGATATCAGGCACTTCATCCAGTCACTTAACATCCGTAGCCTTCAATTTATCCATTGAGCAAACGAAGGAGCTGAACCAAAGATCTATGCTAAAGGAAATAGTAAAAGAATATTCCTCAAGAAAAAGGAAAATAATTCCAGATGAAAGAAAGAAATGAAGAGCAATAAGAAGAAACACATATATAAAGCTATGTATTTGGAATTTGCACTACTAAGTGATTCTTTCCTGATTGATTGTTTAAATTTTTCATAATAAAAACTTGGGGAAAATATATAGAACAAATTTAAATACAATAAAAATGATACAACAAAATATAAAGTGGCTAGTCAGGTGAAGGAAATCGACATGTTTGCTCAAGATGGTGGGAGGTAAACACTATTGAAAATCAGGGATCCAACATTTCATTAAGGACGATGATGGCCACATTATAGGCACACTCAGTGGTGGCCTTGAAAGGCAGTGGCAAAGGAAACTTGTCCTAATGTAGAACTTTGGAGGGTGCACCTGGTCATCCACTTTGTATGGAAGGAGAAGGAGGTGAGCATATATATGGAATCATGAGCCGTGGTGAATGGCCTGGTTAGCTAGTCAGGAGCCTGAAAGAAGTATTACAAGGGCTGTGACAAAGGAGCTATTGGGTAGAGACACATGAATGAATATATGGAGTTAATGCCACATGTTAAGATTTTTTTGTATCACATGTTAATGTCCACCAAAAAGCATCTACCACAGAAGAGGTACTGAAAAACCAAGTAAACGAAATGACTCTGCTGGTTAATGCTAGCCAGCCTGACACTAGCCACTCCACAGTAAGCATAATGGGCACAAGGGCACAGAGGCCACAATGGCAGAGATGGAGGCAATGTGTCGGCCCATAGCATGGACTCCCACTTACCAAGACAGCTCTAACTATTGACCCCTCTGTATACCTAATCTACCTGTAACAAAGACTAACACTGGGTCCCTGGCATGACACTATTCCTTGAGATCAACTAGCTGCTTGGTGACAAGTTGACTACATTCGGCCCTTTCCATTCTGGAAGGGCCTGTGGTTTGTTTGCACAGGAAGAGACATCTATATGGGGCACGGGTTTGCCTTTGCTTTTCCTACTTGCACAGCCTGAGCCAGCACACAATCCAGGGATTTACAGACCACCTAATCTGCAGGCATGGAATCCCACAAAATGTATCACCCAAGGGGGAACCCACTTTACAGTGAAGATGTGTAGGTTGGGCCCATGACCAGGAGACCAATTGATTGTATTCCACTCACACCATTCAGAAGCTGCCACTCTGATAGGGCATTGGAATACCATCCTGAATGAAGGTGTAGCTAAAGCACCCGCCCAGAGGTAGTAATCTGCAAGAATGGGGTGGCATCCTTCATAATGTAGTATCTGCACCCAATTAGGGATCTCTATAAAGCACTGTGTCCCCAGTAGGATGCTGGATTCAAGGGGGGAAAGTAGCAATGGCTCCGCTCACCATCAATGACTCAGTGGAGAATTGTGTTCTTCCCATCTCTATAACTTTAGGCTCTGCAGGGTTGGAAGCCGTGGTCCCCAAATGGTGCACGTTTGCCAAGGGAACAAAGCAAGAGTCATGCTAAACTACAAGCCCTGGCTGACACCTGAGCATATTGGACTCCTTGTGTCGGGAGAGGCAGGTGGAGTCGCCGTGTTGGCAGGGTTAATTGACCTTCACAGCAGGAAGAGGTAGGGCTACTGCACAGTGGGGGAAGTAAGAATATGTGTGGAACTCAGATGACATGCTTTGGTGTCTCTTGTTAATTCTTGCTTAATTGTGAGTGTGAAAAGACAAGTGCCACAGGCCTGGTCTGAGAGGGACATGGTTTCCAGGGACTCACACTCCTTATGAATGAGGGTTTGTTGTCACACCACTACTAGTATGTCCAGAAGTGATTGCTGAGGGTGAGTGGAATTTTGATGGTGGAGGCGGGAGGAGACGAGGAATACCAGTTGTCGTCCTAAGACTATTTGCAGTGACAGGAGTTGTAGTTTACACCACTAACATCACTCTTCTAAGTCTCTCTTCAGGAAGAGAGACCGATTGAGGAGCGCCTCCCCCAAATGTGTGGGGAATGGATCTGCATCGCACAAGAGGTGGACTTGGCAGCTCTGAGAGTGCTGCTCAGCTTTCCCTGCAAGAGAGAAGTGTGGTGCGGATTGCAGTCAGCTGACGGCCTCCGGCTACAGCATTTAAGTCAGATGAGCTGTCCCTGGGAGCTCTCAGCCAGTGAGTGAAGCCAACATAGATACCAGAGCCGGTCATTTGTGCCTAGCACAGCTCTCTATGAACAATCTTTGCATTGCAGCTCTGCAATTCTCTGTCAGAGCCTTTCTTAGAGCTGCACCTCCACCTGAGACTTCCTACTCAACCCTCCTTTCTGGTTTTTCTCCTGTCATAGGTGTCAGACCTGAAAGTCTTTCCTGACAACTCCTGTTCCCTCACTCCTTTAACTTTCACAGGTTTTACTCCTATCAATCTCTTGCAGTTCTAATTATGTTGGTGATAGATCCATTGTGGGACTCTATCACGAGTCAGAGAAGATGCAAACTGATACAGCCTCTCTTTTGAGACCACAGAAATGAGGCAACTACTAGGACATCACACAGGCAGTCTCTGTTGCATTCAGGAAGGAGTCACTAATTTCTTTATCTCTCTTCCTTACAATAAAAACCTAATTTTTAGATTTCTGGTCAAAGTGGTGCAGTAGGTAAATGCTGTGCTTACCTTCTCTTACAAACACAGTAAAATTACAACTAAACTACAAAACAACCATTATAGAGTATTGCCTAAAATCTTGCTAAACCAAAGCCCTACAACTAAGGATGTATAGAAGAAGCCACTTTGAGACTGGTAGGAAGGGCAGAGATATGGAACAAGATGGTCCCACACCTGTGTGTGACCATTAAAAATTGGGAGGGATATCTTGGCTGCAAAGCTCCATCCTTCAGGAGCAAGGGGCCCCAGCCCCTCCCCAGTCCAGGGTTCCAGTGCCAGGGAGAGAAGTCCCCCTAACTTCTGGCTGTGAAAAACAGCAGAGATTGTGACTGAGTGGCACAGAGGGCATTTGGAGTTCCAGGCGCTCCTTTTAAAGGACCGGCACAATGACTTACCCACCAACACAATCACTGGCTCTGAGCTTAGCACTGGGGCAGAAGCTGGAGCGGCAGCAGGGACATACCGTGGGGAACTGAGTTGTCTGGCTTCAGGATGGGGGCTGGAAGGGCAGCTTTCTCCTTGCGGAGGAGCTGATGGAAGCCATTGTTTCTTTTGTTGAGCCCTCCCCCTTCACTGTGAGCAGACGCAGGCAGCTGCCATATCTGAATCTCCATCAAACTGGCTAACTCTGTTCATTTGCCCCACCTTGGTGATTCTGAAACCACGTCCCATCCAACTTTTGGGAACTCCCAAGCCACTTCCAGTGGCTTTTTTGTACAAACCGCTTGCCTTGGCTCATGCTGCAGCCTTTCCTAGCGTCTCTCAAAGGTTTGCAGAACCCACACAAGCAGCATCTGGCTTTGGTGTGTCCCATACCTCTGGCTGAGCAGCCCTAAGACTGGCACTAGCGACAGCTGGCCTTGATTCTAGGTTTAGCCTCTCAAGGCACTTCAAAGCATGGCATGGATGGTGGCCATCTGTGTATTTCTTTTTGGCTCCTACTGGGTGGCCCCAGTGGAGCAATGACTGTAGCTGAACTTGACCTACAGTAGATCCACTCCAAGGTGGTCCTGGGGCTGGGGCCCCCAGTGACAGCTTCGAAACAAGTTGGAGCATTACCCAGCTACCTCCAAGTTCGACACAGCCAAGGCACAAATTGGGCAGGCACTAGAGTCCTGCTGAAGCAAATGCTACTCTGTAGAGTCAGCCTCTGTGCCACAACTCCTCCACTGAAATGCCAGAGGGGAGGGGGTTGGGGGTGGGTGAAAAGGGGAAGGCATTAAGAAGTACAAATTTGTTGTTACACAGTAGTCACGGGGATGTAGGATATAGCATGAGAAATATAGTCAATAACATTGTAATAACTATGTATGGTGCAGATGGGTACTGGATCTATGAGGGTGATGGATGAGAGGGGAGATGGGGGCAGAGTGAAAAAGGTGGAGGGATTAAGAAATACAAATTGGTAGTTACAAAATAGTCATGGGGATGTAAAGTATAGGGAATATAATCAATAATATGGTAATAACTATGTATAGTGCCAGGTGGGTACTAGTCAGCGGGATCACTTCCTAAATTATGTAAATGTCTAACTACTTCCCACTATGCTGTACACCTGAAACTACTATAATATTGGATGTCAATTCTAATTGAAAAATTAAAAAAGGGGGGAAAATATAAAGAAGTATAAGAGGTTTAGAGTTCCAAATATAAAACAAGTAAGTCTTGGGGATGTAATATACAGCATAGGAAATATAGTCCATAATATTGTGATAGCATGGTACAGTGTCAGATGGTTGCTGGACTTATCATGGTGATCACTTCCATAGCACAGGGAATATAATCAATAATGTGGTAAAAACTCTACATAGTGCCAGGTGGGAAATGTTGAAAAACTATGATGTGCACCTGGAACTAATATAATATTGTATGTTAGTTATATTTTAATAAAAATCTTAAAAACCTAACTTTTAGATAACAAAGGAGAGTGGAGTGTATTGAAGAACAAAGTCTTAGTTTTTTCTTATTTTATACTTGGAAGCCTAACACAAGTGTGGGTTTTCTCCTTCCTCCCTTGAGCATATATACTAGCTCCAGTAAGAGGGGACAGCAAGGGGTGCTCACAAAAGGGCTGATCGGTGCTGGAAAAGGTCTGATTAGCTCGTCATCATCTTCTTTGCTAGAAGCAAACCACAGAGACCTCTACTCCTTTTCCTCTTTGCCAACTCTGGGAACCAACCTCAGCATTATCCAGCCAGGATCCAGAATCGGTTATACTTTTAGGAGTAGAAAGTATTTAATAATGAGGCTTTGCATTTTTATAGCATTTTTATTTATGACAAACTTAGGAAGATTTTCACAATAATTTTCCTCCCAACATCCTTCTCAGTTATGATGAAACTGCCATAGCAAAATTATTACCTCTTCTTGATGGAACAAAACATACAGAGAAAGTTGAATAACTACTAGGAAGGCAATAGGGAGACTATGAAAAGTCAATACTAAAATTCAAATTTCTCCCCATTTGCTACATTACCTAAGTGGATGTCTCATGGTACCAGCATGTAATGAAGAGCCGCTTGAGGTTCCAAGTTTCCTCATGTCTGATTAGATGTGCGTGTGTGTGTGTGTGTGTGTGTGTGTGTGTGTGAGTGAGAGAGACAAACTTGATGGTGAGAAGAGGAAGAGGAAGATGTTTGGCTCAAAGTTAATTTCTCACCTGCAGGTAAGTGACTTGCCAAGGTGACACAATCTGAGTAGGCAGAGCAGAGTCTTCTGACTGGGAACACAGTGCTTTGGCTCCTGCTGCTGTTCCAGCTACATCATTAGAGTGTTTCTGGGTATATTTTTTGTTCCTCGACCCCAGGTCCCCACAGGATCACAATTAACCTAGTTCCCTAGTCCAAGCTCCCTCACAGAGGTCTGAATTATTCATTCATTTTTAACATTTGGTGTATGTGATTTTTTTCCAAATGGCTTTGATGTTAGCACCCCAACCCTTCATGTTCTCTGCAAAAGAAAGACAAACACTTCGCTAGTAAAAAAAATTTTGGTTTACATCATATTTTATTATAGTCCATAAATATACTTTTATATAATGGAATCATTATAGAATTTGTATCTTAAGGCACTAAGTTTCCAACATTAAGGAACTTACTATACTTTGCTCTCTCATTGCAATCATTAAAACAGGAGGAGTGAAACTACCAACGTAATATTCAATTTGAAGCTTGAATTTAGTAGAATAAATTAAGTACATTCAGAAAGCTCAAGTACGGAATCAACAGGCTAGAGGCTGAACGAACAATCTTGACATGGTTTGATCATCACTTGGTTTATTCTCACTACTCACTTACTTTTTTTATTTACAAATCTGAATGGAACGCAAATTCTACCTTTAGAAAGTACAACAGAGGTGTTAAACGGAAGAGACACTTCTATTCATTCAGCACATTTATCTTGCTTTAAAACATGAATCTCTCATGTCTTGAGCCTTTTACTGAGCAGTGAATGTTTATCCGTGCACAATCCATTTCTCTTTTGGCTGGGATTTTCTTTCTGGTCCGGAGCACCCTCACTGAGCACTTCCTTAGGCATCTGCAAGACAGGCGCACAAATCCCAGTGGGTGCTAGAGCTGTAACCTTCCCAGCCTCCCCGGGGCTGATCCACTGGCTGATGGACAAACAACACACAACACAATACTTCCTGTTTCTCCCCACCCCTGATTAGTGTCTTCCATAGATATTTGACATGTGATGTCAACATAAAATCTGGGACTCCCAGCCAACATTTCAGAAATGTGTGTTCACTTTGCTAACTCCAAAGGAGGACGTCCCGTGGTGAACTCTTTTACTTGGAAGCTCCTTTTCTATGCTTGCTCAGTTCTTAGACCTGTAATTGTGCCCTAGACAGATAAGCTACTCTAGACAGCAGATAATCATTGATGTCTGAAATTGGTTTGTGCTGTACCAAGAGACAGAAGCAGTCCTGTTAGCAAATCATTTGCTCTCACTCAGCCTCATGTTTTTCAATCAGGAAATGGACTTGCTGACTGCACTGGATGTGCAGGGAGCCTCAAGGCACTGAGTGTTCCTTTATGGGTCAAAGTCATAAACAAATTATGCAACAAAGCTTCTTAAGTTTTTGGCTTTACTGTTTCCCGACCTGGGGAGCTCTTTCTCACACCCCAGGCAGCTCAGGGAGAGAATGGAAAGGCCCTCTGCTGGAAGCACATCAAATGTAGAAACTAGGCCACTCGGTGCCAGATAGTTCTCAGGCCCCAGCAGCCATTCGAAGTTTCTACTTTAGTTTACTACAGGACCAAACTCTGGAGCCAGGCTGCCAATGCTCCTGCTGATTTTAAAGAGCGGTGTGTGGGCATCTGAGGCAGTGTCAGCTGGTCTTCAGAGCAAACAAGAAGGCGTTTAGGACGTGTATTATCATCTCTCTCTGTATTTTAAAGGCCCTCTTTATGGGCCCTCAGGGTTTTTGGTTGTTATTATGGGCATGATCCTATCAGAATGGTTCTTTGGCTTCATTCCTTTCAAGTGGTCTGACACATGCCTTGAAATTTAAGTGTGCACTCAAAATTGCAACAATAAGCCAACCCCAGCAAAGGGGGTTTTATTCTAAAGGTCACTGTGTAATTTTAAAAATTTTACATTCCTTTTACGTAAATTTCTAAAGTTTGAAATGTTTCTCCTTTAAAGTAGCAGACTCTTACCTTTGTTCTGCATGGTGTATTCTCGGAGATCACATTCTCAGTTTTGTCTCCAGTGGCTTCTTCTAAAACTACATCAAGGAAGACACAATGGAGAAGACAGAACATAAAAATCTCAAAAAAACCCCTTTGGTATCCATAAAAAAATCCTTACGAATAAGAGGTAAATGTGTTAAAAAATGTGTCACTATGAAAATTGCTGCTTTTAAGCTTTTATTATACTATGTTTCCCTGAAAATAATACCTAGCCAGACAATCAGCTCTAATGCGTCTTTTGGAACAAAAATAAATATAAGAACCAGTCTTATTTTACTATAAGACAGGGTAATATAATATAATATAATATAAAATAATATAAAATAAAATATATAATATAATATAATATAATATAATATAATATAATATAATATAATACCAGGTCTTATATTAATTTTTGCTCCAAAAGACACATTAGAACTGACTGTCCGGCTAGATCTTATTTTCGGGGAAACACGGTAGCGTTTCATTATTATCATTTACAAGTGGCACTGAGCCTGTGTCAGGTGTGCCTAGGTCACTTCATTTAAAGGAAATTCTTTGACCCATCATTGACAATGCTTAAGAACTGAGTTGACTTTTAAGTACTCATGACAGACTTGCCCCAACCTCTACTCTTTCTTCTGCCTGGCCCTTCAAGGGACCAGAGGACACGCAGTCGTGTGAGGAATACTTGCCAGGTTTGGGTGTCAGCATACTCTTAGTCTAAAGGCAGTGACTTATTACAAACAACTTTGGCTGACTCTTGAGTTCCCAAACATTAATGATCTATTTTGCATGCTACATTGATTCCTGGCTTTTCAGCCTGTCCTAAACCTAAAAGACTGATAAGGGATCAGAGAAGTTGACTCTTAAAAGTATAACTGAAACAACAACAAAAACTCTAACATTTGACAGTACTTAATGTTTTTCAACATGGTTTTACATTGCTAGTTTACTTTCTAATATCAATGTATGCCCATGATAGAAAAATGAATTAATCTAATTATATAATTAGATAAACAAGATAAATTCCTATGACAGCCTATAATACTGAATGACAAACAAAAGTCCTCAAAAATTAAATTGTAATAAGTGAAATACATAAAATCAAATGATTCAGCACATAGCAAATAATTATTAATCTGTAGGCTTTAATTTTTATTAATAATATTTCACATACTTTCATGGTACAATGTTGAAATAATATACACTGCAGCATTTGAGGTTCATGGTACAATGCAGACATGCAGTTTTTTAAAAACTGAAAATAAATGATAAAAGTAAAGCTGTGCCATTTCAGTAAAAGCTTAGGTTTGGAGCTGTGTGAGTACAAACAGAAAATTTCGATTTAACTAACAGTCCATGATGTAGTTAATATTTTTCAGCTCTCCTTTTCTAATTCTTACTACAAAATTAACACTCAGTTCTGCCCTCCTTCACTTTTGTCATGAATAACAAGACACACAGCCATGTATGACCAGGTTGGGGTCGGGGGGCATGGGTGTCGGGGACAAGGAGGCATCTAAAAAAGATGAGCTGTGGACAGACCTGTTAGAATCCCATCAAGTTGGTCCACCATAAACTTGGCATCTTCTTCAGTGAAGCACATAGGTGGTTTTATTTTAAGCACATTTCTGTGAGGTCCATCAGCACTGAGAAGCACTCGCTTTTCTTTCATCCTAATTAGAATGCAGGAAATACATGTGAGTGCATACAAATGATAACCAAGATTCTTTAAGAATGATGTGAACACAGCGCAGTTTATTATTCTGCATACAAGAAGCCCACATTTATAAATTGCATGTGTCTTAAAGTTTCCTTATTTGGAGAGATGGAAGGATGTAAAAGAAGTTTTCAAGAGGGTGGGCACCCCAGAACCCGGACACCAAAAGGGGTGGGAGTGCATTTACTTGTAAATAATGTGCTGAGCCTCAGCTGTGGCAGGAGTCCTTTTCTGATGGTCCTTTACTAAATCAATTCCGATGAAAAGGCCAGTACCCCTGAGGAAGGTAAAGAAAGAAAACTTGACAAACACTGCATTGTCACAAAAATTACCAGTGTCTAAACTTCAGTTTAATTTGAGGCTGAATGTGACTCCTTTTAAGGGTAATTGAAATTGATTCTACCTAATCCAAGATACCAACCCAGTGTCCACAACTCTTTCCAGGTTTTGAAACAAGGTTGCTTTTGTCATCCAGTTTCCAGCCGCTCACCCCCACACTTACTTTAAAAGAAAAAGGCTTAAAAACAACCTCTTCAGACTATTTCCTTTCTCAGGACATTAATGATGATAAATGTTTCGTGTTTATATGTATATACACCTATGAAAAATATTGAGTTTTCCAGGATATCATTTTAAATAATTTTTAATAGATAATTTAAAGTTATTTTAAGTCCCTTCTTTTCATCTTTTTGGTGCTGAAAATTAACCCAGCTTTATCTTTTTTAAAAAGTATAAAAGTTAGGAAAGCTATATACCCAAAAGTTAACAGTAGTTATGATATCTGGGTTCTAGATTAAGAATAAGTTTTTTTAATTTTTTATTTTTTTATTTTAAGTGTTTTCTAGATTTAGTTTTATGTAATTTATTTTAAATGTATCAGGTAAAATATAAGTTATTTTCATTTGGAAAAATGAGTAACTACATAACAATGTCATGATAAACATACCTGATATCTCCTATCAAAGTGTGCTTAGCCTTCTGTTTATTCAGTAACTCAATAAGATAACTCCCTACTCTTGTGGCATTTCCTTGAAGGTCTTCATTTTCAATGACATCCAGGACGGCCAAACCAACAGCAGAAGATACTGGATTTCCTCCATACTTCAGGAAAAAGATACATGAGAAAAACATGATAGTTGAATTAGTGGTATTGCTTCATTTATAAGAAATGTGGCTCATACATAAGCAAGTAAAGATATAATTTCAATAAAATTTTCTCTTGTGACATTAGTTTTGTAGACTTAGAATATAGCATGATTCTGTTCATTCAGAATTAAAGGAAAATTCATTCCAAATTATATTCTCCATGCTTCATAACCAGCATGCAGGAGTAGCAGGAAATTTATCAGTTCAAAAAAATAGAAAATGAAAATCTAAAAAACAACAAAAAAAAAGTTTAAAAAAAATAGAAAATGTATTGGGAATTAAGGATTTCAAAGTGTGCCTCAGTCAGTGGGATATGTATTTCCGCCCTTGTATAGTTGTGTGGAAACAGCTAAGCAATGACATTTTTTCCAAATAATTTATGTCCTTAGATAACAAATCCTGTTATACATATTGTACAAACTATAATAATTTTTCCAAGCTTAAAGCTTATGACTTTTGGGGGTAAAACCAAGGAAATACTATTTCTCAAAGATAAAAATTTAGTACCTCCTACGATAGCCATATAACTTTTATAGTACTGAATCATCTAAACAAAGATGCTTTGGAAATTTAAATAAACTTGTAAATAATGTGCTGAGCCTCAGCTGTGGCAGGAGTCCTTTTCTGATGGTCCTTTACTAAGTCAATTCTGATAAAAAGGCCAGTACCCCTGAGGAAGGTAAAGAAAGAAAACTTGACACACACTCTATCAAACATTGCATTGTCACAAAAAATTAACAGTCTCTAAACTTCAGTTTAATTTGAAGCTGAATGTGACTCCTTTTAAGGAGTAAACGAAATATTATCATCTGTTTATGAAATATCATAACCTCTAGAGTTGAAGAGAACAGCCATCTATCAGTGGAATAATTATCAAGAACATTTGAGGAAAGGGAAAGATACAGACAGAAGGGAAAATTCAAGAATTGTTCCAGTTAGATGAAACATGGTTAGATCCAAGTTTGGCTAGGGTCCTGGGGTGGTTAGCGGCAATACTGAGCTTTAATCTTCAGTAGATAGGCAAGAAGTGTAAGAACTGCATTATTGCCCCTCTTAGCAGTAAAGTCATAGACCAAAACATACCGTATTGAAATACTCCATCCCAGAGCTGCTGAAGGCTTCTGCAATTTCTTTGGTTGTTATCACGCATGCCACTGGATGGCCATTGCCCATCGGTTTTCCCATTGTGACAATGTCTGGAACAAAGTCTTCACCATGCATTTGGAAGCTCCAGAAATGTTTCCCAACTCGTCCAAAGCCTACCTGAACTTCATCAGCTATAAACACACCCCCTGCTCCGCGAACGTATCTGAAAAGCAAAAACGACAGTCTTACGCCTTCAGGTCGCGGAGAGTCCCCACAGGCCACCCACAAAGATACAGATTATGGAGGACTTAAAAAGTTGTTAACCTGGAGCCTGTAATCTTTGTTAAAAATACATCAGTGCTCAAAACCCCCAGTGACATCTATGTGATGCCACTGACTGAAATACAACCACGTAATTTCCAGATTAGATTTATTCTACGTTGTTTGGGTTCGTGCTACTTAAAGCAAGCTCTACTGCAGTATTTTCAGTGGGAAGAGAAAGAAGTGAACAAGATGTAGTGTTTAGGAGGGCTAATCTTCAAATTTTTCCTACTTGGTCAGGCTTAGGCACCAGCCAATCAGAGAGGATGTCAGGCCGGGGCTGGAGCAGAGTCCTGGAGGCCCCCCTGCTGGACCATGTTTATGCCCTTCATTTGTGGGATCTTGGGAAGGTGGAGGAATTTCCAGAGTCCTGGGGTGGGAGGCACTCCGAAGTGACTGTTTACCAGCTAGTTAGGAAGTATGTCAATATTTTAACAACCGTATGGCCCTACGGAATGGTCACGGTGCCCTCTGTTTGACCTAGGGTGCCCACATCCAGTACATACTCTGCCACTTTCTGGAAGTAGCCTGCTGGAGGAATTATTTGTCCGCCACAACTCTGCATGGATTCAGCAATAAAGGCAGCAATCTATACAAGAGAAGATGGGGTCACAGTCCATTAGGTCCCCCTCATAGCACCTAAAAAGAGGACTTCTTACAGAGCAGGGTTTTAATAATGGCTGCGAACGGACCTGTGGCAAGGGCAAATAGGCCATTTGATTAAAAAGAAAAGATGTCTATGCTGGAAAAGCAACTGATCTGAGCATTAATTTCTGAAAGTCGAGGGTATCCATGAAACTTGCCATGAGAAATGGAGGAGAGGGCGCTTTCCATTTCTCCATAATTAATTTAAATGCAGTGTCTTCTTCAGGATCAACTGAATAAAACTGATGATCAGTCTTGATATGAATCTCTAAAAAAGTTACCCAGGTTCTAAATACATGACTGTGGTGCCTATTTCCTCAGCTTGGTGAAATAGGACTGCGTGAGCCTGGAATTTCCATTAACGAAATGGGATGGTGACCTGAGGCCACTGCTAGTTACTGTGTTATATTTCTAATCCTTGCCCTGAACCATGTCTAACTCAACAGAATCAGGCAATTCACAATAGGAACTACAGAGGAAATGTTCTAGAGGCTAAGAAAGGAGAAGTAGAAAATAGACAACGCTGAACTAAGAAGAGAAAGCATGAAAATGAGATATGAAGTCAAGAAACCATGGTTCTAGTCCAGACTATCTCGTAGGAAATAACTGCATTACCTTGGCTTAAGTCCTTCGCTTTAGAATATTTCATTTATCCGCTATAAAATGAAGTCATTGGACTCAACAGATTTCTTGTCTACATTTCCATCACTTCGTAAGCACATCTAATATTCTGAAGCATCCGTTTTATATTTGCTCATTGCTTTCAGCATTGTTAACATGACAGCATCAATTCAGGACCTACTGAATGCTCATGTGCTCAAAAATTTATCCAAACCCCTTTAGCAGTGAAAAGACCATAAGATCTGGGTAATGTAAATTTTTATTCCTGGAAGCAGTGTTCACTGTTCATGTAAAGAGGTAAAGGCTGCATGTGAGGAGGAAAAGAGTATGAACCTCCTACAATAGGCAGATATTAGGTCTGCCTGAACAGGTATCACATAGGAAGATGTGAAAATCGAATGGATTAGGAAGAAAGAGAAGAGAGTTAAGAAATGCAAATGACTCTCCAGTCATTAAGACAAAAATACTTGAATAGGAAAAAGCAAAGGCTTCATTTTTATCTCAGTTGAGATTTTTTTTATCGCCATGTCGATGCCATAAGCACGTTCAAGGCAAAGCCTGTAGCACATCTCATTCGAACTCCACATACGTAACCCTCCAATGAGCTGAGAATTTAATGCTAAGCTGAAGACAGTGGGGTGAAGTCTGAGAAAATGGAAAGTCTCTTTTCTACTCTGGAGGATTCTGGTTCTGTCTTAGAAGTCCAGGCCCAGATTGGAAGAAACGTTTTCTGCCATGACTTATCTAAGCTCCGCGGCTCTGGGAAAGTTGAACCAGTTGAAGGGAAGTGCCAAGGCTCCCTCGTGGGTCCTGGAGACGGCACTGGTTCTGAGGCTGCAGGGCCACTCTGTCCTGCCCACTCCCATCACCATGTATCAGCCTCTTGTGCAGCTGTTCATTAGAATTGTCTATCACCGGCATATCACCTTCCTTAATTCTCTCTCCTGCCCCCTTGGACCGAGTCTGCATCCCACTGGGAAGGTCAGAGTTAGGCCACCAGTTTTGGAACAGGCACAGTGATTACATTTCCAGGATAAATAAAAACAGATAACCTTAGAGGCATGATTATAATAATGCACTTTTTGAAATATGAACTAAGTGAAAATGTAACCAGAAAAGAACAGAAAGGGACTTGAAATCTAATTCTTTCCCATCTCTGCAATGCATCACAGTGATTTAAATCCATTTTATAAAAGACGTTAAAATGTTTCCAAAGCTATGAATACGAACCTTCCTTCCACTCTTATGAGCTTCTTCAATAATTTTCTTCACTTCATCTGCATAAGCGCTGGCTGGGTCGGCATGGTCTTCTCTATATTTTCCTCTGTAAGTATCTGGAGTTGGTGCCTGAAAACATCAAATGATATCGTTTCTCATCATTTGCCTTTTGGATAAGCGAGCCTTTAAATGTTGGCATTTCCCCACGAGAGCACATTAGAAAGGTGACCATGTAGATTTAAGTGATTTTGCATTATTTTGTTCTATTTCTGTGACATTTCTATTTCTGTGACATTTCTGATCCGTCCTAATTCTGTTAAATACTGAAATCTCTGAATCGCGAACAGCAGCTTGGATTTGCTCCTAGCCCGTTACAAGTCAAGACTGCATCCCTATTCAAATAAGGACCAAATTCAAATCAACAAGTGTGATCATATTGTTTGAAAATGTCAATGAATGGAAATTGGATTGACTATTCTAGATTGAAAAATAGATCAACTTACCAACTACATAGCAATTTGTAATCATTCAGAAAACTAGAGTGCCTTAGCATTGATTCCAGATCTTAAAATTTTGAAAGAAGATATTGATGATTCGCTTAAGAAAGTCTACTGATCCTTAACTAAAGTTTTAAACTTGATTGGTTTATTTACTATTTATTTTACTTAATAAATCTATATAATAATTTAGCATAGAGCAATTTAATTTTAAGACAGTCATACACACTTAATTCAACTCTGAATTTCAAGTTGACATCAGTGATAGCAAAAGTAATTAAAGATTAACGGGCAAGAAAAATAAAATGATAGTTTTGAGTTAAAGCTATCACTACCACAATACTAACTTGCCCATTGTGTTACTCATCAATGGATTTTTTTAAAAAACACATTTTATTGGGGAATATTGAGGAACAGTGGAGAACAGTGTGCTTCTCCAGGGCCCATCAGCTCCAAATCGTTGTCCTTCAGTCTAGTTGTGGAGGGTGCAGCTCAGCTCCAAGTCTAGTCGCCGTTTTCAATCTTTAGTTGCAGGGGGTGCAGCCCACCATCCCATGTGGGAATTGAACCAGCAACCTTGTTGTTGAGAGCTCACGCTTTAACCAACCGAGCCATCAGGCCGCCCCTCTGGCAGCTCAGCAGCAGCTTGTCGTCTTCAATCTAGTTGTGGAGGGCGCTGCTCACTGGCCCATGTGGGAATCTAACCGGCAAACCTGTTGTTCAGAGCTCGCGCTCTAACCAACGGAGCCATCCGGCCGCCCCTCACCAATGGATTTTAAGCTACATCCTGTCATTAACTAGCTCTTCGACTTCAGCAGGTCACATACTGCTCTAGATCTTGTTTCTTTTTCATGTTTTCATTTCAATAAAAGGATTGGACTGGATTATCACTAGGCATTCTTCCAGTACTAACATTCTGATTCTTGGATTCTAAAATACTTACCACATGCACAAATTCTTTCTTGACAGCTCTGCCCTTTCCAAATTTATATGGACTGATGTCAATTAAAGATGATAGGTGACCATGGTAAGCACTGAAAAGAAAAAGAACGGTAACCAAGATCGCTCAAAGAAGGATGTTTTTCTAATACTATGAAAAATAGTATATCATAAAAAAATAGCATTTTTTTTATGCTAATAGCAGGGAGAATCTCAACATTGGTTCCAGATTTAACTATATGGGATCTAATTTTTCATGGCAAGACTGGCCATTTAATTTTTCCAGTTTTCCTTATTCATGTAATAAAACACATGAAAAGCTAAGTATGTATCCTCATAGATGATGTCTTTTTAGCCAGTAAAGAACTTAACTTCTTTAAATTATATAATATCTGCTGAATTAGACTGTCTAAAGATAAAAAAAAAATTTACAGCTTCATGAAAAACTTCAAATGTATGTATGTATTCTTTAAATGTATTTGATAGTTAAATTCTAGTAAATTTAAAAAAATAACCTTGTAGCATAGAATGGGCTGTGTTTCTGTTTATGATGGTTTCCAAAGGATGTCTAGTCTCATATGTCAGGCAAATACAAGTTAGCAAGGAACACACGGTCTCTTCAAGACTGAGAGGTGATCAAGTGACTATGAAATTCTTTTCTCTTACTTAAAATACAGGTAGCTATGATATTCCCCTTTCTGTTTCTTGCCCAGAGATATAATTGGGAGACCTGAAAGAGAAATGTCAAAGGCCCATGAATAGATAAAGCAAAGAGGGAAGACTTCTGCTATCACAGATTAAGCCATTAGTCTACAGAGCTAGACTAATAAAATTAGTATGGCACTGGAATAAGAACAAAGAGACGACTGGGACAGAGGGGGAGCTTAGAGATATATCCATACATAAATGGTAACACAGTGGACTCCACATAGATTCAATATGAGGAGAAATTATAAAGGCAGTAGAAGAAAATAAAGAACATCTTTGGGATCTGGGGAGTTAGGAAAGACATATTAACAAGATTTAGAAAACACAAACCATAAGATGAAAATTTTATCTATTTGATTTGATCAAAATTAAAGGTTTCTGCTGAAGGATATCAATGACTTAGTTAAAAGGCTAAATGATAAATAGAGAAAAGACATTTGAATGTCTCAAACTAAAAGAGATTAATGCCCAATATGGTGGTTCTCAATTCTGCCTCTATATTAGGACCACTTGGGCAATTAAAAATACATATACTGTTTTCTAGAATCCACCTCTAGAGATTCTTTTAGTTGGTCTAGACTGGGGCCTAGGTATTGGTATTTTTTTTTTTTTAAATTCCCCGGTAATTCTAAAACAGAGTTAAGGTTGAAATCCTCTAATATAGACTATATAAGCAATCGCAAACCAACAAGAAAAGGGTGGAATCCCAATAGAAAAATGGGCAAAGAATATGAACAGGTAATTTTCAGAAGAGAAATAACAAATGCATAATAAGTGTATGAAGAGATACTCAAACTCATAATTAGAAAATTGCTAATTAAAACAACATCGGTATGTTATACCTATTAGACTGGTGGCAGAATTAGGGAAAAAAAACTAGAAAGCAGGATACTATTATGTTTTGGTGAAGAGATGGAAAACTAGGAAATTTTATGCACTGTATGGTCCTGCAACCATTCTGGAGATGGATCTGGCAGTAATTAGTCCAATAAGCAATGCTTATAGTACCCCTATGGCCTCGTAATCCTGTTTCTGGGTGTTTATCCCTAAGAAATTCTCAGAAAGGTCCACAAGGGCACATGTACAAGGATGCTCATTGCAGCGCTGTTTGTGGAGCTGGGGGTAGCCATCACTGGGGGGGAATGACAGGCAGTAGTTCCAGCTGCGCTGTCCCCCATGGCAGCCACTCCCACATGTAGCTCCTGAGCACCTGGAATGCAGCTGGTCAGAATTGAGATGTGCTGTAAGTATAAGACATACACTGAATTTTAAAGCCAATACAGAAAAAAGAGAGAAAGAGAGAAAATGTTTAATATCTTTATATTGATTACATGTTGAAATGGAATTTCAGATATAACGGCTACTAGAAAAAAATTAAGTTCCCTATGTGGCTCACAATATATTTCTATTGGAAAGCACTGAATTAGAAGAATAGATGTATACCCAGAAACATAGAACCTTGAAACAGTGCTAAGGGAATAAAGTCAGAAACAGAAAGAGCTCTATAGCAATATTTGTAAAATTAAAACAGATACATGTAAAATAATCTACATTTGACAAAAATAATAACTAAAAGATGTATATTAGACACATTAGAATAGTTGTCTGTATATAGGTAGGGGAGAAAGGGAATAAAAGAGACCCAGAAAACCAACTGTGGTAGCTCCCTCCCACCCCACCAAAGATGCCCGCGTCCTAACCTAAACCTTGGAACCAAAGAATATGTTGGAAAAGGGGACTTTGCAGATGTGATTGAATTAAGTATCTTGAGATGGAGAAATAATCCTGGAGGGTCCAATGTCATCACAAGTCTTTATAAGTGAAAAGAGGCAGGAAGATGGTGGTCAGAGACATGACAGATGACATGAGGATGGAAGCAGAGGCTGGAGTAATGTAATGGCTGCCTCTGAAGGTGAAGGAAGGGACCACAAGCCAAGAAATGCAGGTGGCCTCTAGAAGCAGGATAAAGCAAGGAACAGGTTCTCTAGAGCCTCCAGAGGGACCTAGCCCTGTTGACACCTTCATTTTAGCCCAGTGAGACCCACTTTGGACTTCTGACATACAGAACTGTAAGAGAAGAAATTTGTGTTGCTTAAGCCACTAAGTCTGAGGTAATTTTTTTACAGCAACAATAGAAAACAAATATACCAACCAACATATAAAGTGAGAAAAGTCTATAGAGAACAAGAAATAAGAGGCATGCTCAATTTAACCCTCTATGTCTAAGATTTGTGGGGTGGAGAGGTAGAAAAAAATTAAAAGAAATTGCCTTAGTAAAGATGGAAGTTGTTGGATTTCTTGTTTAAAATGTAATAAATTCATGTTTGAGAGGTAAGATTAAATAGCAACTGGTAACAGTCATAAACTAAAGAGAAAGTACTTTTACTTGGCTGCTTGTTTTCTTTAAAATTTACTCTAAATTTTTATCTTTTAAATTAATTATAGTGCATAATCACAATAGTGAAGTGAATGCTTGGATTTTTAAGATACTAATTGTATTTTTATCTTGAAAAAGACCGAGTTATACGTTGTAGTGTCTCAATAAATAGTCGACGTGAGAGAACTAAGCACTGATTCACGCCCATGAGGCCACGACCACAGCACCCAGTGGAGCCTGCCCTGTTTTCAGGTACCTAGAAGGAATTGAAACATCCTTCAACACCTAAACTGGTGTTGGTCCCCTAATACCCAGCAAAAATCACTGTGCCACATAGCCACCCTCCTCTCCACGTGCTTATGGTATCAGTACGGATAGGATCAACACGATTTTGTCTCTGAAGGAGCTTCTTGCTTAGAAATCTTTCGTCTAGGACTTACTGGTCAAGAGTGATCACGTCTTCGTGGCCCCTGAACTGCCGAGCCAGGCGTAAGGCTAAGTCATTGGCTTCTGATCTATAAGATGACAGAGAGAGGGAACAGTGTCACATAAGCTCTTTTTAAAATATTTCAAAAGTTTAGTTTAAAAGTTACAAGATTCTAACTGGAGTGGTCCCCCATTATCTGAGGGGAATATGTTCCAAGAGCCCAGTGAATGCCTAAAACCATGGATATTACCGAACTCTATATATATGTTTTTTCCTGTAAGTACATACCTATGATAGTTTAATTTATAAATTAGGCACAGTAAGAGATTAACAACAATCACTAATACTCAAATACAACAATTATAACAAAACACTGTCATGAAAGTTATGTGAATATGCTCTTTCTGTAAAATTATCTTATTGTACTGTACTCAACTTTTCACTCAAAGGAAGTACTTCCCGGCTTCTCTTTGGCATATCCAAATTGCCAGCACCAGTACTCTTGTGCTTTGGGGCCATTATTCAGTAAAATCGGGGTTACCTGAACACAAGCACTGCAATACCCTGGGTGATCAGACAGTCCATTGGATCACTGAGAGGGCTAATAGTGATTAATGGACAGGGAGTGTGTACAGCCTGCATACATTGGACAAAGGACTGATTCATGTCCTGGGCAGGACCAAGCCAGGTGACATGAGATTTCACCACGCTACTCAGAATGGAGAACAATTTAAAACTTATGAATTGTTGGCTTTTGGAATTTTCTGTTTAATATTTTTGGACCACGGTTGGCCATGGGTAACTGGAACCGCGCAAAGCAAAATCTCGAATAAGGGGGAAGCTATTGTGTTCAGAAATGTATTAAGAAATCAGTTGAACTCCTCTCCTTCCCCTTCAATTTTTCCCACCCAACAACCTCACTTCATCCTTTTAATACAAATTCCCCAGATGTCTTCAACAAAGAATGAGACAACTGGGGAAATGCAATACGAATAAAGGATATGCTGCCCATCTCTAACTTTCGCAGAGTTCAGTCACCTCAATAGGTGACTAACCTTGAGGACACTGAGAAGCCTGCCTTAAGCCTGATCTCCCTGGGCGGAATGGGAGTGTGAGGGCCCATTACTTGGCTAGTAAGCTCCGCTGTACTGGCTCAATCTCAGATGAGTTCCCGATCTATAAAATGGAGATTATAATTTTTCTATCTGGTTCAGAGAGTCTAACTAGACACAGGGGAAGAAAATAATCATTTGTGGAACGTTTTCTATTGTCAGACATCATGCTGAGTGTTTAGCTATTTACTCTCGTAACTACTCTGCCAGGCAAGTATTGCCATCTCCTTTTTATGGATGAGGAAATAGCCTCAAAGGTTAAGTAACCAGAATCAGTCCTCACATCTAGTAAGAGGCAGAGTCAGTTTTCAGACTGAAGCCTGTTTAACTTCAAGATTATTTTTTGTACTGTCCCAGGCTCTATCGCCTCAGTCTTTGGGGATAGTGTTCTTTGGGTCTAACCCCTCTTTGACAGTATAGGATTCTTTAGCAGTGAAAGTCAAATATTATGATATCTAATTTATTGAAAGCAAGAACACTTTAGAACAAAATATTTAAATTCTTTACAAAGAAAAAAGAATGATCTTCTGGCTAAAAATTTGCTTTTAAACTATCTTATTGTAAAGAGAAAAGTGAATCACAGAATCATATAGTCAAATATTTACAGAATTTCTAATAGCTAATTTTAACATATATGTACATATCATTTTTAAAATATGAGTTTATGCTGTATATACAGGTTTCCTCCCAACATAACATTGCCTTGTAAGCTGTTCACATGTCATTAGATGTGTATTTTCAAAATATACTTTTTAATGTCTGCACAATATTCCCTAGAATGGATATATAGTCATTTGAATTTACAGAATTTAAAAGTTGGAACATATCTAGTCACTTGAATTTATTCCTTCCCTCTTTGTGTCGCGGAAATATGTTCAATTGCCTAAGAAAACAAACCAATCAAAAAATCTTACAAAAGTTGTAGCTTGTTTAGTAGAGTTCTTTCTTTGTTAAAATACCGCAATCATGCTTTGAAAGAACTACACAGGCTCGTGGATTCTTTAGCTACTTACTCTACTTCCCAAAGAGGGGAGTGGCATTTGACTATTTAGGTTTTCCCACATGAACACCAGACTTGAGTATTTTTGCTTTGGTCCTGACCTAAGTATCTAACCTTTAGGGACGCTTCAGGGGATGCCTTCCCCATCTTTCACCAAGGAAGCCATGGTACTAAAAAGTTGAGTGGCATACACGTGTTAATCATCACACTGTTGTTACAGGCTGTGCTCAGAAGCTTTGGAACACATGTCTGGCGTTCCATCGACAACCGGCTCATGGAGGAAAGCAGAAGAACCAGATTGGTCAGGTGCCCAGCATAGGACCACTTAGTAAATGGCAAGAATGTCAGGAAACCTTTTGAGACATCTGTGCTCCACCACGAGGCAGAAAGAAAAGGTATGTGCGAGAGAGTAATCAAAGAGATTGCTGGGAATGGGATGAGGTGGGAAGCCTGGAAACATACCCTGAATTTGTAAAATAGCAAACAGAGAGTTTCTCCGGCAGGGTTGCAGAAAGGCGCTTGGCATACTCGACGATGTTGTCGTGGAGGAATCGAGAATTTGTATTTAGCACTTCCATCTGTTTCTGGGCAGCTTTGACCACTTCTGGGTGACAGTGTCCCACTAAAATTTAGGAGACAAAAACCAAAGAAATAAGTTACAATACTAAATGCCTGGCAAGTGAGGAGGATTCTGAAGCAAGAAAACAAAAGTTGAGCTTCTTTCTGTTCCACAGTTTGCTACAACTTTTCTCTGCTAGAACTCTGGCCGGGTTCAGCAAAGGAACTGCAGCCCCTGCAATTCCTGAGACGTGTATTAATGGTGTCAAGTCTGCCTTACTCCATACAGGTATCAAGGCACAATAAGTCAGGACAGTTACCATGGGCGACGTTGTTGATGCAGTCCAGGTACTGTGCCCCATTCTCGTCAAACATGTACTGCCGCTGGGCTCGCACTATTTTGATGGGATCCGCAGCAAAGAAAACTTTGCATGAAGGCCTAGAAATAATGAAAGGAAACACTCCGGTCTGCCAGTGTTTTTCCTTCTCAATGAAAGTCATGATAAGTGGAAATTTACAATTATATAAAGGAAAGGGGAAACACAATCTAGGTGACATAACTTTTTATTTCATATCGGCCTGGAACCTCTTACCTTAATCTTCCATTTGTGACACTGCTCACATTTCTGGTGCTTGTTATATTAAATTTGCCATGATTTGACAACCCTATTTAGAAGCACATGGATCAACTCTTACAGTTCTAATTACCCAAAACAATAACTATTTTTCCTTTGGGAAATAGTGTTCTATTAGGGGAAAAAAAAAAAACTTTTTTTTTTTTGAGGCTTACTATGTGTCAGGAACTGACAAATTCACAAATATTATCTCATTCAATACTCCCAACAATTATATAAAATAGGGGTTATTGTCGTTCTCAGTTTTATAGGTGAGGAAACTGGGGCACGGAAAAATTAAGGGACTTGTTTAAGGTTACACAGCCAGTAGGTGAGAAAACCAGAATCTTATGCCAGAGTCCAAGGTAGTGCTTGCTTAATTTCTCTCTCTCTCTCCTTCCAATCTCATTTATAAAGAAATAAGTAGCACTAAAGGCTAAATACAAATAACTTAGTGATAAATACTATGAAAGAGATTTTATGGGAGATCATTTCTATGTCTTTGAGTGGTACTTGTCCTGTATCAAATGGATTTTTTATTCTTAAATAATAAAATCCAACTATTCTTCTAAACCCTTAATCCATTATTTTGAGCATAATAGTCATCCACGTTTTTGATTATTTGGATGAATGTCTAGTGTACAAATTTTAGCAACATAGAAACATCACAACATAGAAACATCTGATATTGGCTACATAGACATTTAAGAACTAAAACAATATATTATTCTTATTTTGGTGATTTTGCATGCACAAAAACTGCCACATTCATAAGAGGTAATTTAGAAAGTAATTAGATATTTCTATATGAAGGCCATACGCAACTGTTTAGAAAGCATTTTGATTATTGTGAATAGGTCACCTTAAATTTTAAAATTGCCTAAGATTAAGCATCATCAGCTAAAATAAAACTAATATTTAATAAGAATTTCTTATTGGTTCAAATTCAGCTGTTACTTTATACCTACGAATTAGACCCCAAAGAAAACCTTTGTTATGAAAACTGCAGACTTCACTTTGCCTTGTTAATATACTTTCCAACTTGCCCCTCAGACCTCGGGTGAAATTTTTCCAGTCAGTCCATGGCTACATTACTCCTTTTACAGAATTTTATCTGCTCACGTCAGAAATCATTAGTTTTCATTGGGATCTAACTATATAGAATTGAAAACTAACAGAAGAAAGTGGTGATTGGAAAAAGGAAAAGGGGTGGTCGGGTAATGAGGAGGAATCTGACCGTTTTGATTGTACTGCGGGGTTGAGAGAGCTTCACCTAGATTCCTAAACCCTTTAGCCATTTCCCAGGTTGGCATCAGGAACCTCAGTACGAGAACTGCCCAGCACTTCCCCGAAGAGGACCCTGGTTCTTTTCTTTTTTGTGCCCCCGGTTCTCTGGCCCGCCCGCTGCAGCGCTTGTTAATTATATGTAAACATTGCAGACCCTGGATTTTACAGGGGTTAAGAGTCGCGGATGGCCGCAATCATCATTCATTTTTACTCTACCTTAAAAAATAAAAAACACAAAAAATCCCCAACCAGATCTCACTTATTAATTTCATTTGCTCGCTCCTGTTAAGCAGAATGTTATACCTACTTTCATAGAAGAGGAAATTAATTTGACAGAGGTCACCCTGGTAACACGACACCCTACTAGGACCAGAGCTCAGGTCCGACAACACTCCATCTCTTAACGTTCCCCAGTATATTACCAAGTTGTTTATAGCATGGGCAAAACAAACGTAGACTAGAGAACACTGCATTTTTAAATTGAAATGATGGCAAAGCATGGAAGACTAAGGTGGTTAAATAGCACCTTAAAGAAAGTGGTTTCAAAGTTTTTCTACTGGCTGGGTTAACCCTTTACCCTCTAACCAAGCATGCAATAAGAAAAAGCTCACTTTAAACAAAAGTTGTCAGAATCAGCTTGTTTTCACAGTCATCATCAAAAATATTTTATAGTTTTGAAAAGCTTCCGACTTGGTGGGAGTGGCGGAGACATACCCTTCCTCCTCCCAGCGCCCATCCCAGGAATGGTGTTCTCCTCGGGCCATTAACCCTCACGTGTCTACCCCTCCAGCGGGCCCACAGCCCCACTCCTACCCGGGTTGCAGAGCGGGGACCCCGCCCGAGTGGGCTGCAGGGCGCCCCTGCAGGTGGCGGCGCGCGTGCAGGTGCGGTGGGCGGCTGCCGCCGGCGGAGCTGCTGCGAGGCGCTGGTGGCTCGCCGGCTCCCAGCCAAGCTTCAGCTTTCTGCCCCCTGCTCTGGTTATTTCCCCTTCTCTGCGTCTGTCCTCGGGGCTGGGGAGCCCTTACCCGATGTGCTTCCTCCTCAGCGCCAGAGTGTCCTGCTTGCAGTAGAGCTCGCACATGGTGGCGGAGTGGCGGGGCGCTCCCAGATGTCTCCCCTGTCCTGTCTGCGCGCCTCCTCGGGAGCCCACGGACCAGTAGCGGGCCTTTCCTCCCGTTATCCTGCGTTGGGTCCCTTTGCCCTGGGCTTCGGAGGGCACTGGTGGCACCAACTAGCAAGGGTCATCTCCCTTTTAAGTCTTGCCCTGCCTTTGCCCTCCCCCAAGCCCCACCCTCCTCGGCCTGGTGCCTGCTTGGCAAGTCTCTGGACTAGCCACTCATTCGCCACCCACCCCCCCGCCCCCCGCCCCTGCCCCCTGCCCCCATCCTAACTGGCTGCTGTTCCTGCCCCGCTGATGCTCGCTTCCCCTCCCCATCCCTCTACTTCTGACTCTCCTTTTATTTTTCTGACGTTTCTTTGCCTTCGCCTTTCTTTTCTCCTCTGCGTGTGAATTACCCCCTTCCCACTTTCTTGTTTCTTTTTTGTGTGTCTCATTATTTTCTTGTAAACATTCAAAGATAGGCGGTCTCTGGAGATACCAAGACTAAACAGTTGTCTCCATTCTCACACTGAGAGTATTCCATTCATAACCTACCATAACTCAACAAAAGTAACAAGTCACACTCCCTAAGGATAGAGGACAGACTCAGCTTCGTATATGTTGGGAGTGATAATGTATAGTGTTTTAAACATCTGCTTTGACAATAACTGCACTTCTAGTTTCTCTAGTACTGCACAGATTACAAAACATTCACGTGATTTATTTGGTTCAGTCCGGAAAATAACAGAAAGATGAGCAGGAGCTTGAGTGTTATCATCCCATTTAACATGCCGGCAAAGTGAGGTTTGTCCCTGTTCCACAATTACACACCTACCTGGTGGTGAGCTTGGAATTCATTCCTAGGCTTCTTGAATTCCTTTACGGTGATCTTGGCACACTGATCAAATTTGAAGTTAAATAGGTGGACAGAGGAAACTCTAACTATAACATTAAATCACAAATTATTTTAAGAAATGGAGATCATCTGGTTTAACCCCTGTAGATAAGAGCAGTGAGGCACAAGAAAGGTAAAGTCTTATTCAAGGTCACGCAACTACTTAGCCATAGAATTTCTTTCTGTGCTTTGAAAGGCAGCAGAGAAAGCCTGGTTTACCTATAACAATACACTTGATAAATGTTTGCAAATGACCTTTCTCTTGAATAAAGTTGTTAGTTTACATTAACGCACTGCAGGAGTAGAATTACATTGTCTAAGATAGGTAGAGAAAAGGACTCCTGTGATGAACAACGTGTTAAGAATTCTAGGTGTTATAAATGAAGGGCAGAAGTCACTTAAGAAATTGAATGAAATCCCAATCATGTAATCTTGGTTTTGTTCCATACCTAAAGATATTGCCAAATGTACATCTACTTCAAACTACCTAGACCTAAATGAAGTCACAGCTAGTCACGCTCCCTCCATAAACCTCCAACAGTCCCTTGTTATATCCAGTGCTTTATAATACTTGTATTTTCTTTATATAATGCTGGACTAAGAGTCTTGAGTTCTAGACAAGAAACTATCTGGGCTTCTTGACCTTTTGGAGGCCTAATTTCCTTGTATTTAAAACACACACACACACACACACAAAGGATCTCTCTCTGACTCAAAGTATTATAAGTAAGGCTTAAAAGAGATCATGGTTGTGGAATATGTGTCAGGATTATTTATGTCTCAATGCTCCTGTCTTCTTGGTCCTTTTGTTTTTTTTCACCTAACCTCTCAGCAGAGTTGACCACTCCTTTCTTCTTGAAACATTTTCTCTTTTGATTTCTTGAGTCCTCCACTCTTTTCCTGATTTTTCTCTTCTCTCACGCAACATCTAAATGTTGGTATCTCTCCAAGTCAGGGCCTGGGCCCTTTCTTTTCTCTGCCCTCTTTCCTAAGGTGATCCAAAATGATTCCCTTGGATTTGGAACCCATTGAGGTGCCAGATTTACATTGCCACACAGATCTTTCTTGTCAGTTCCAGACTCTCCTATCCACTTCCTTTCTTGACATCTCCACTTAGAAGTCTTATAAACACTTCAGACTGCGTGAATCCAAAATGAAAGCTTTGGTCCCCACCCCCCAAACTATTGCCTCCAATGAGCTCCCATCACCAGGCATTTATTCACTCACTTAAAATATATCTAGTGCCACTGTATGACACTGCATGTTTCAGTTGCTGGAGAAATACAGTGAAAGACCTGCCCTCTGGGGCTCCCATTCCAGATCTGCACTTTCCAGTACATAGCCACTAGCCAGAGGTATGATTAAGGACCTGAAATGTGGCTAGTCTCAACTGAGACGTTCTAGCAGTGAAAAACACACACCATATTTTGAAGACTTAGTACAAAAAAAAAATGTAAAAATATCTCTTATTTATTTTTTATATTATTTGTTGAAATATTTTGGATATAGTGGGTTAACTAAAATATATCAGTAAAATTAATTTCACCTCATTTTAATGTGGCTACTAGCAAGTTTAAAATTACATATGTGGCTTGCATTCATTTTCTATTGGACAGCATTATTGTAGATGGACAGAATAAATGAATAAAGAAATAAATTAACAAGATAATGACTTCAGTTGCTTTAACTGTGGTAAGTGCCTTGAAGGAAATAAACTGAGGGAAATGATCCTAAACCAGAAACCGGAGTCCTGGATTATTCCTTTCTTTTTCTCAACTCCCGTGTCAAATTATTTTTGAGCCCTGTGGACTCTACTTCAAAACACATCTTAAGTCTAACTGGTACTACCCTGTCTACTACCACCCTATGCAAGCCTTCTGCATCTCGCCCAAGGCCTACCCAAAAGCACTCTGTAACGCATTTCCTTTCCACCCTATGCAGCATCAAGTCTTCTCCTTCCATAAAACCCATCAATACTTCCAGCTTTCTTCTCCAGCTTATTCTGGGTCCCTCCCCCTCAACCCAACCTACACACACACACACACCCACACACACTGCTCTCCCTTGTCCTGAGTCATTTCAAAGACTTTGCATTTGCTTCAGTTTCAGTTTAAATGTCCCCAACAGCCTTGGAGAGGTCATTCTTGACTACTGTGTCTCAGTAGTTCTCAATTAATAAAAAAAAAACAACAAAAAAAACCAAAAACTAATCGTTACTCTGTTCCTCTGGCTTAATCCCCTCTTTGTTTGATCTTTATCTGTCTTGTTCATCGTACCCAGCACCAGCACAGCTCTTGGAGTATGGTAGACTGATAAATATTTGTTGACTGACTGACTGACTGAAAGAGGAAACACATTTAAAGACTTAATACCTTGTTTTGAAGATGAAAATTCTTATGAGCCATAGAGCCCTTGAAATTGTTCCTTCTACTTGTATGATGACTGCCAACTTACATTTTTACCGTTTCTTTTAGAGAGAGATATTTGACTCATTATCCTTTACAAAAAAGCAAGTTACTGTTGCTTGAAAGATCCTTTCCCCATTGTTTTCACTTTCGCAATGTGGAATATACAATATTAACCAAGGATGGTCTTTAAATAAAGGACAGACATGCAATAGCACCAAAATTAATGATGGATAAAAGTCAATAGGTAACCCTCTACTATACTTTGTCACAAAACAAATTCCAAGGTATTTTTTTGGTATATTTTTCTCACATACTTCTCCATCATATGACTACTTGGTAGGAGTGGTTGCTGGAGTGCCTTTTCTCCCCAGAAGTTGACGTTCGCTCAGTTTTCATTTTGGTCCTGACCCTATTGATTGGCTCACCCTATCAAGTTTGTTCTGACCTGAAGGTCACAGATTTCTCAACTATCTAGGCTTGGGCAAACAAACCGTACTTGTACATGACTGAAATGAGAAGGCACAGCCCACAGGAGCTTGGGACAATAAGAATTCCACTTAATAGTCCAATGAGAAGCGTCTGAATGGCAGGTTTTAATTTTCTTGTCAGCAAGAAAGGTGAGTGAACTGTAAGTCCCAAACAACAGAGATTCTCCAGCTTATTATACAATACTCAAGATGGAATGGGAGAAATTTGACTAGTTCCTCACTATTTCCTGTTACCCTGTCTTGCCCTGAGCTACCCTACCTCTCATGAGGACTTGCCTTTTCTGAAAACCATACAACATCTGGGACAAACGCTGCGTGTGATGCTTTGCTGACATGCCACATGATATCCAGAGTCTCCTTTGCCCCTGACATACCTTGCATGAGAGTGCAGGTCACACGGCTTAAATTCCCCCAGGAGTTCACACTCACTGATGTCAGCATGTGTGTATAACTGTGCACACAGCTTCTATTAGGTTGGTGCAAAAGTAATTGCGGTTTTTGCAACTGTTTTTAACCTTTTAACGGCAATTACTTTTGCACCAACCTAGTACCATGTTTCCCTGAAAATAAAACCTAGCCAGACAATCAGCTCTAATGCATCTTTTGGGGCAAAAATTAATATAAGGCCCTGTATTATAGTAAATTATAGTAAAATAAGACCAGGTCTGATATGATGTGATATATAAGACCAGGTATAATATAATATAATATAATATAATATAATATAACATAACATAACATAATATAACATAATATAATACCCGGTCTTATATTAAGTTTTTCTACGAAAGACACATTAGAGCTGATTGTCTGGCTAGGTCTTATTTTCGGGGAAACAGGGTAGTTCACATCAGGAGGAGACTGACAGGCCCATCCTTGGAAGTTCCAAACCACTTTAAATGAGCCGTTAGACCACACACGATACGTCGTAGGTATGTGTCCCTGGTGTATACCGATGGCACATTAGGATCATACATACCTATTCGTGTTCTCCCTCCATCCTGAAGTTTCCCCCAAAATAAGTCCATAAGAGTCTTCCAGACTTGTGTTTGAGTGTGGTGGGGGTGGGGGTTTGGGATTGGTTGGAGAAAGGGGTGTGGTGGTGGAGTAAAGCTATATTTTAAATACCCTAGGCTCATCTCAGTTCTTACTGGAACCTGTAGCTATCCTGAATGCCACATAAAAATTCAAGAAGCTGACTACTGATACTTGTGCTTTGTAATGCACATGCAGACAGGGATCTAGAAAACGGCTTCGGTTTATTTCTAATGAGCTTATTTCTATTGTTAGCGGTCCAGAATGTGCCACTGTGGCATAAAAATTATTTTGAGCTGTAGACATTTGAGAATGAACAGATACAGAGGAGTGTTATTTTTCCCCGGACTTCTCATATCTGCCTAAAAGCAGAGCCTCCCAAAAGAACTCAGCTGTCATAAATCCTCTCCTCAGAGTTTCACAACCAGGGAAGACTGACTTTTATCGCCTGGATAGAAGGCCACTTGAACAGACACTGTCACATAACTATCATATCTGCCATCTATTCTCCTAAGGGCTCATTTATCTTTCCTAAAAGTATTTTGTTTTCTCATACATGTCCTTTCTTCCCTCCCCTAGTAAGATATCTTAAAAAACAAAATTCAATTGAGTAAATTTAAAGCTCTAATTGACTTTATTAAGCAATTCACGAATGGGGCAGCATGCCATCTAGCAACTAGAAGGGTACTCCCAGGAATTACTGGAAGATTTTTATAGGAAGAGGAGTGAGGCAAGGGAGCTATTAACAAAACAAAAAAAAAATGAAAGAAAGAATTATTTTTAGACTAGGACATCTTGTTTAGGGAGGAAGAGAACTGCAAGGGTTTCAATTATACAGATTGCCTCTTCTTTCTAGCGGGGAGAGAAATGGAGAGAGCCCATGTGACAGATTATCTTACTGGTGTTTGACCAGAAAAATTCCAGACTGGTTCATTAAAATTACATTTCTGAGAGAGGTTGAAACTGCGATTAGATCAGGTACCGAATCCCGGTTTACTATCATGGGCTTTAGCACCAGTTGATGGCATTTTGGGTCGGTGCTGTTCTCTTTAAGAGATGGTATATGAGCTCCAAATTCTAAATACCCTTTTGAGTTGCAATTTTCTGAGTGCTTCACATAAGTGAATAAAATTTTGTCTTTTCTCCCATCAGTCTGTCTTTTGTCAGCTTAATTTGCAGGCCCCCTAGTACAGAACCTACGTGGGGAGAGGAAAATTGTTTCCTCCCAGGCAGTGTCAACTTTCTAGAAGTCCCAACTCCCAATACCTCAGAATGTGATTGTATTTAGAAACAGAGCTTTTAAAAAGGTAAAATAAGGTCATTGGAGTGGACCCTAATCCAATTTGACAGGGGGAGATTAGGACCTGATATGCACAGAGGCAAGACAAGGTGAGGATACAGTGAGAAGACAACCATCTAAAGAAACCACCTGTTTGATCTCAGACTTCTGGCCTCCAGAATTGTGACACAATAAATTCCTGTTGTCTCAGCCATCCAATTGTGGTACTTTGTTATGGCAGCTCTAGAAAAATAAGATACCATTATTATTTCCTGTTCCAGATGAGAAAATTAAAGACCAAGGTTAAGGAGCTTCTCCAGTTAATAAGTAAAAGAACCAGGGTTTGAACAGTGGGAGTCCGATTCTCAGACTTGCTCTCTTAGCCACTGTGCTATGCTGTCTCTCTATGGATAAATTGACAGAGAGGATAACTGGATGGATAGACTGCAAAAAGCTTCCTTCCTACTGCAACTGGATAATATGCAACAAGGCCAATACTGAAAATAATTTTCCAAGGACATACTCCATGTAAAGTCATGATATTTTCTTCTGGAGCAATTGACAGAGGTTGGAGGCAAATATCAGTCCCCAGTTGAACAATTGATGGGCTGGAGACGTGTCCCTGAGCTTTGCAGGAATTTTATAGAATGCAGAAGTAGCCTGACGCTCCACTCCACTGCCCTCCATTCCAGCTGTTTCTGTCAGTTTTTGCAGTCATGGAGTGCCTGCTCTTGTCTCCCTTGACAGCCATACATCTATTAATGTTCCAGAAAACTCATATTTCAAGAAATACACTTTAAAAACACACCAATTTAGATAATTTGAATGTCGGACATGTTATAGCTGAAGTACTTTTAGTTCTATGTGAACTAAAAACTTTCATCTGCACCCTCCACTGGTTGGGATCATGAAAAGCATGATCTCTAGAAGAACCGATTTATTTCACAGGGACAGGAAGGCATATTTCCCAGTGTACTCTGCGGGTAGCACTGGGCAAACTTGCCTAATGAGAAGAATCACCAGGGAAGCTTCCTTAAAGTATAGATTCCCAAGCCTCACCCCAGGACAAGTGGAATCTCTAGATTGGGAGCTTTCCTCGGAACCCATATTTTAACAAACTTCATAGATTTCTATCATCCGGCAAGTTTGAGAAACATTTTAATAGAAGATAGGCTAGAGCCACCATGCCATTTCAACGTATCTCTGGTATTCCTCTTCTAAGATATCAGCATCTCTTGCCGGAATTATACCAACAACCTCTTAATTACGGCTCCAGGCTTCCTTTTGGACCCCCTCCAGTGTCACCCTCGAAACAGCCAGAATCACACCTTTAATACGAAGCTGGATCATCCCCCTCCTGTGAATACTTCTTAATGATTTCCCACTCTTCTTAGAAATAAAGCCCACGATCCTAAACGGAGCCTGCAAGCCCTGCGTCCTCCAGCCCCACCTCTTGTCCATTCTCCCACCGCCCACCTGCTTTGTTTGCTCATCGCAGGTGGCACACTGGCCCTCCTTGGCGCTGCCTCACCGGGGTCCTCAGCAGGAAGCTCTCCTGACACCCACCCTACTCCTACCTCTCCCACTTCACTCCACCTCAACAATGTTATCTCTGGGCGGCTTCCCCAACGGCCTCTGGAAAGCAACTCTAGCCAGCCTATCTTTGTTTAGGATTTCCATAACATCCCATACTTTACCTTTGTAGCACTTGTCACAGTTGTAATTAATTAATTAATTCATTGTGTCCTTGTGTGTTTAAGGCCTGTTTTTCCTCCCTAGAATTAAAGTTCCATGGGCTGGAAACTGGGTCCAACCTTTCCCCACTCTATTCCTAGTGGCTAGTCCAGAGCCTGGCACATAGTAGCTACTCAATAAATATTTTAAAAATAAATACCAAATTTAGTAACCAGTGTAACAATCACAGCTACAAAGTATTGCCCTCCCCACCATGTTGTTGGCATAGGCTGGGTGCTTAACATCTCTCCAATCTTCATACCAGCCAGGTAGATATTATTATCTCTCTTTTCAGAGGAGGAAATTGAGACTCAGAAGGTTGAATGATTTGCTCAAGGACACAGAGCTGCTTTGGGGTAGAGTCAGGACACGATCTAAAAGCTTGTGTCCCTTCTATTTTGCCCAACACCTGGGCGACCTGCCATAGTTACCTATCCTCCTCTCAAAGCTTCATTCTTGGGAATTTCTGCGTTTATTCTGTTCTTCGCACTGCCAAGCTAGTCTCTGCTCGCAAGGAGTTAAGACAGCTCCTCTCAGGTTTGGCTGAGACGGAGCATTAGCTGCTTTTCCTGGAGAAAGTCTATGTTGGAGGGTCATAGTCAAACCCCCAAAAATTTTAAGGCCATCGATACAGCAGCATTCAGCTTGTATGCGAGCTCCCTTTTCTGTGAAAAAGTCCAGAAATGTCAGCCTCTTTTGGTGACTACGTACAGAATTAGTGGACACTGCAAGGATAAACATGGGACACGGGAGTGCCCATGCCTCTGGGCAGGCCGCCAGGAAGCAACCTCCTGGGAGCTGGCAGCTTCAGGAACCACGTGGCTGCCAAGTGCTTGGCTAGTGAGATTCCTTTCTTCCTGGTTTGCCCCTGAGACTGAGGGATACAGTAACAGCCCAAATTACATAACATGTATGATCAATTTTTAAAAATGGAAGTAAAGTGTTACTGAAGTTGATATTATGTTTGATATTATGAACTTTTAAAAATTTAAGTATCCTGAGGTTTTCATGACATTCTGTTTCTGTAGCCTTGACATGACTCCCAGGCTATTGGTTTCTGATTATATAGCTCTGTGGCAGATTTTGGAGCAGGGGTGATTGCTACTGCAGAAGCCAGAGTCGTGCCTCCCTTTGGGAAGGAAAGCTAGCTAGCTACCTTGGAAAGCAAAATGCCTTGAGAAGGTCTCTGGATCGGAAATTGTAGGTCTCAGGGCAGAGTCTTGTATAGAAGACGTCGTAAGACTGAACTGCTTTGCCTTGGAAAGGGGAAGGAATTCTTGTTCTGGAGATGAAGGACTCAAGGAGAAGAGGGGATGGGAAAAGTAAACAGGAAGAAGAGAAAGTTGAGCATCATCAGGGGCAGCTGGGGCTTGTGTGGAAGAAAAGATCAAGGAGAACAGGGCTATCTGGTCCATACATACAATGTTTACCCTGGGACTGCTGTGGAAATCAGGGGAGCGGGGCAGAATTCCATAACTGGGTCCACAGTGCAAAGTGGGGACTAGGGTTCAGCAGAGGCAGGACCCTGGAGCAGAGAAGGAAACAGTGCCAGAACCACTCCTGGCACTTCCCCCACAATGTCTACAAGTGTTGGTAGACACTACTTTCTAGGTTGCTGAGGGGCAGGGAAGCCCCAGCTGACATATGGGAAGCATCTGTAGAGTTTGTCTCCCTGTCTGTTGTCTTCATCTTTGCCATCTCTTTTTTCATTCATTCTTTTTAAAATGTATTTTTCAATTACAATTGATATATAATATTATATTAGTTTCAGGTGTACAACATAGCGATTAGACATTTATATACCCTACAAAGTGATCACCCTGGTAAGTGTGGTAACCATTTGACACCCTACATAGTTATTACAATATTGTTGACTATATTCCCTATGGCCTCTCTTTCCCTTTTAGGGAAACAATGGTGGAAGGAACAGAGTTCGGGAGACTGACTGACCTGAATTTAAAATTGAGCTGTTGGACCTGCTTAACCCATTTGGGTCTCAATTTTCTTAGCCACAGGAAGGATGTCACAGGACACTGGGGAGGTTTACGTTAAGTGACATATCATACATGGGTTAGAGTTCAGGTCCTGGATTCAGACTGCTTCATTCAAATCCTGACTCCACTGTTGGCAGGTTATACGATTTTGGGCTAAGTTATTCAACCTCCTTTTATGGAAAATAGAGCAAATAGTAGGTTTTTGGGAGGATCAAATGAGATAATATGGTAAAGAATAGTGCCTAGCATCCTTACAGCAAGTGTTTAATTAGTGTTAGCCATTATTATTAATATATACCGGGGGTGCCAAAAAAATGTATACACATGACTTATATTCATCTTTTGTTATGGGTATATATTCAATATTAAAATGTTACTACAGTTTTTCCTTCCTTAGAATGTGTATACATTTTTTGGCACCCTCTGTATATTAAACATATATTAAAATGTCCGGTCTTGGTGGGACATTAATCAATAACTTTTGCTGTTTAATTTTTTAGAGCTAAGATCTGGGAATTCCCATGCTACTGGCACCTCTTTTTCCCACAGGAATTAACTAAGAGAATCAATTGATCACATACATCAGTTAGGCAGGCTCGTAGCTTTAAATACCTCTCTTCTCATTTTATTCTTTATAAAGACCTCTGGCTAACAGGGTTTAAAATGCTATTGATACAAAAGTATATTTTATTGGGGAAAAAATGCTGTCAGTTCTAGGAAATTTACCGTTTTTCTCTCAACTGCAACAGACTTCTCATCATTTGAATTGCTGATGTTCACACTCTCCCTATGAAGAGTGTGAATAGCTTTTAATATTCCTCAGTTTTCTGACACTTGTTTTCCAATTGTTGCTTTAGGAATTCAAATTAAGATTCTGAATGTTACACTAAATCAAGTTTTTTGAAAGCAGGTTCTGAAAAGGAAGAAGCGTCCCAGCTCCTGCCCCTGTGGGGCAGAACTCTGCAGCTTCTACAGACAGCCACCCTCCTGTGGCGAACGCAGGGCGGTGCGAGAGTCAGGACTTGGCTGGCAGAGGGTCTCGGTTCAAGGCCTGGCTCTGAGCTTATGCCTGTGCCCTGGGTCAGATCATTTAATTTTTCTCCTTGGTTTCCTCAGGTAAAACCGGGTAACTGAGTCTCAGAGGAGAGAGGATGTCCTGCAAGGTCTCAGCTCCCGCTCCCCGCATAAGAACGCAGGACACGGTGAGGCCAAAAAGGAACACCCCCGGAGCCATAGGTAGGGGAGTCATACCACTACATTCTCGCTGGTGGCCGGGTTGCAGACACAGGAAGCAGGAGCCACATGATCTGAAGCCCGCCGTCAGCTTCTCTGCCAACCAACCCACCATCCCCATCGTAGCCACGGCAGTTGTATCAGTGGCTAATGGCTAACCGGTAACAGCTGATGGCCAACTAGTCACAGCTGATGGCCATCTAATAACTGATCCGCCACCTTTCCACGTGAGCCCGAGAGCCTGGAAACTGCTCTCTGGGACCCTGTTCCCACAAAGGGTAAATAAATTATCTATATAGTCCTGACATATGGTAAGTGCTCGTAAGTGCTGGTTCCGACTCTAAAATTGCAAGGTACTTTGTGAATTATTTCAGTTCAGGAAGTAATGAAATCTAGCAGTCCAGAAATTCCAGGAAGGGTTTCATGCTGATGGTTGTATTCTCAGCCCTGAAAAGACACTACTGTGCACGTTCTCCTAATCTTGAATTAAAATGGTTCTGACTCTCGTGATAGTAGCCTTGTGACTCCTTATTACTTGGCAGCCTTAGCTCCCATGAGAGATCTTGTCAGATATCTGAAAGTTTTTCTGCCTGGAACAGGGTTCTAATCCTGTTGGGAAAATTTTCCGGGGACAAGAGACCAGAGGAAGAGGCTAACAACTTTATCCTTACATTAAGTTTATTAAGGGAACTTGCATTCAAAGCAGGATTATCTTCTATGGATATCCTCCTCTCCATAGGGCAGGCACTAAGGGGTTCATATAGGACAGAGCAGGATGGATAGGGAAACTGGGGCGTGACCCGCCTCAGATAAGGGGAAAACGTCTATCATGCTTGCCCGAGGCAAGGCAATGGCCTGTTCTAGGAACCAGCTCAAACCAGCACCGCTGTGGGGCTTAGGGGAGGGGTTGATCAGAGAGTCTCTGAGGTGACTTAGGGGAAGCAATCTCTGTTCTGCCCTAGATCTAGCCACAGATCCCACAACGCTCAGACAAGGGTCACATCACAGAACAGTCTTTCTTCTACAAGTTCCCATCCTCATTTTCTACAGGGACTTACAGCCAAGCATGTCCCTTTCCAAAGCTTGTTTTTATACATTTAGATGACATTATAATGTGGAATGGTTTTTAAATTGAGGAATGTTAGAAAAATACAATATTTTATATTATGTCGATAATAATGGTAATAATAATAAGTCCTTAGGGCTTACCTAAGGCTTGTTTTTTTCTTCTTTTAATCATGAGGGCGATGTTAGATAGGCATCACATTCTTTTCTTTTTACAGTTTTGGTAATATCTGGACAGGTTCTATATACAAGAAGGTTATAAAATGCATATTAGTCAAATTGTGCTAATTATCAGCCAAAGTAAATTATTTGAAGGGGGAAGAGAGATTTTGGAGTGGGGGGATTTTCATGTGGAGTTAAACTATCCATGTGCTTTACATTTGGATAGTGTAAGAGTGTAGAAAGGGCTTATTTTAAGGCACTGTGTTATAGATCCTTAATCTCAAGGTCAGAAATGAAAGAAAATACACGTTTCTTTACTGCCAAATGTCTATTCTTTTTGGAAATCTCGATCTACTTTCTCATTTGTGCCTCAGTGAACATGCCTAGTAAATAGTGGAGGTCAAGAGAAAAAGTATACACTGTTCTCCTTAGTCTGAAGGTACTCTTTCCCAAATTGCTCAGAAGTTCGAACTGTCAGCTACTCCAGATGCTGCAACCCCCTCTTTGAATTCCTCTGACCTAGAGGGTCACTAGGGCCCAGAGCCATCCCTGGTTTCAGGGACCAGCCCTGTCTAGTCCAATCCCAGACAGGTCCCTGGTCTGCTTGTAAAGTGTCACCAGTAATATATTTCTAGGCCTTTCTCACATGAAACATTTTTATATAAAAGGCTCATATGCAGAAACAAACTCATCTGCCAGTGTACCAGAACTTCTGCTAAACTCCAATCAAAATGTCCTCACTTGCTAAGAAAAGCCTGATTCAGGGCTTAAAAGCCATGACAGTAATATGAAAGCACTTTTCTTCTGTTTAAGATCCATGAGTTCAAGAGTTGTTTGGTATTTCTTCTTGGATTTCCCCACAACACTTTCTTTGTATCATCATTATAGAATTTGTTTTATGTTCCAGGGAATTCCAATGAGCTGATTTTGTTTATATTGATTGCAAATACCATGAGAGCAGGAGCCTCATTTTTTAAATCTTATTATGGGGCTTTGCATATGTTGTGTACTAAAATGTTTTTGATTTAAATGAAGTGTGGGGTAAGAAAATAGACAGATTGAGATAGATATAGAAAAATAGTAAACAAATTTCACTTTTGAACATGATCAAATACTTTTATATTAATTGAATTTTTAGGACTTGCTATCATTTCAATAAAGATGACTTTGTAAAATGTAACATTACTGTTTTAAAAAGCATGTACATGATTCATTTAATTTTTAACAATCAAGACTTCATTAGCACTCAGTCAATTTCTTTCTGCCAGTTTTCAAATAGGTGGGCCTTTCTGGGGCTAATATTTTGTTTGCAGTTTATTTATTTTAATTGAAATATAAATCTTTATGTTAATCAGCCTTTAGATTTCTGGATTTTATCAAACACACATCTTTCCTGGATTTACTGGAAAAACCTGCTAGTTGTATATGTCAGATTTTGTTCTAATCCTTGTGTTATTTGGATTTGGGATTTGTAGAAGCATTTGGTTTGCTTATTTGTTTGCTTTTTAATAGTTTCGTTAAAACAAGAGGATGTTATTTGAAAGATAAGACGTGCATCCAAAGGAAATACATTTCACATAAGTGAATTAGCTTTGAGGTCACTATTGTTGCCAAGAGGACTTGGAGCTGTAACGCTTAATCCTGTGTGAGTTTGTAAGGAAATTATGCCCAGGGGCCTTTGAGGACACACAACTTTTCTGGGCATTCAGGGTCTGCCCTCTATTGGTGAGATGTGCTATGAAAAATGCCTTTATCCTTCAGAATTCTGCAGTAGGTTGAAATACATTTTATTGGTTAGGCATAGTATTTATGGGAAGTCAGGCATGAAAAAGACAGAAAACCCTTCACAAACTCAAAATCAGATTATAATTTTTTTCTCAGTCCGGGGCTTGTAGTTAATGCAAGAAGACAGATTGGGGGAATGCTAAAGAAGTCAGTCAGACAGAAAAAGTCGAGAACCATATGACTTCACTCATAGGTGGGATATAAAACTGAAAGCAGTAAAGGAACAAGACAAACAAATAAACAAAAACTCACAGACACAGACAACAGTTTAGTGGTTACCAGAAGGTAAGGGGGGAGGGCGGATGGCAGAAGAGGGTAAAGGTGGTCAACTATATGGTGACGGAAAGAGAACTGACTCTGGGTGGTGAACACACAATGTGATATATAGATGATGTATTACAGAATTGTACACTTGAAACCTATGTAATTTTACTAACCATTGTCACCCTGATAAATTTAATCCTAAAAAAGTTTACTAACAACAACAAAAAAAAATAGACAAATTATAGACAATTTTAAGTCTCATATTTAGAAGAATACTTACTTTGAAATTTTCAATCAAATGAGGGATTGGACACTACGAGTAAAATCCATTCCATTTTCCTCCATGTACCTAATACACTATTTAACTACATAAAGATGTCCTGATCCTTTTTGTGTACCAATTACTCCATGGTAGTAAATACAGCACTCTTGTTAGTTACCAAGGAGATTCTAATTATTTTTGAGACACAGAAGTTTTCAGTTCAGTGCAGAATACCAGCAATTTAAGGGTTTCTAATTTCCAATGAAACTATAACATCATGAAACAATTAAAGTTATAATGTCAATTAAAAATTAAAGCTTAATGGGATCATTAAGCAAAAATAATAGTTCAAAAATATTAAGAATATGTACTATTTTACATTCTTTTTAATCTCTTATGTGATCTTTTCTTTTGCATTAAAGATTAATATATGTGAGAAATCCTGAGGAAGGAAAACACATTTTAATATATTACTTCCATTGAGTAAGTGCTACATGAACGGGCTCTGGAATAAAATGGGGTTTGCCATTGACATTTTCATAATTCAAAAACTATTTTAGGTGATTTCTATTCAAAGTTGTGAGTTACCACCTGTTTGTCCAAGTTGTTTGGCTTATAGACTTCATCTGAAATATAAGTAAATTCCTGTGTTAGCTACATAAAAATCTGTTTTTAATAAGCAACCTCAAAGAATACTAATAGCAAAGTTTCTTTATTATGGGGCCCACTCTTTTTAAAAAGCATCAAATGGAAATAACCAAAGTGTCCTTTGATAGATGATCGGATAAAGAAGATGTGGTATATACACACAATGGAATACTATTCTGCCCTAAGATGAAATAGTGTCATTTGCGACAACATGGATGGATCTTGAGATTATTATGCTAAGCAAAATAAGTCAGACAGAAAAAGTCAAGAACTGTATGACTTCACTCATATGTGGGATATAAAACTGAAAGCAGCAAAGGAACAAGACAAACAAAGAAACAACTCATGGACATAGAGAATAGTTTAGTGGTTACCAGAGGGTAAGGGGGTAGGGGGGTGGGAGATGAGGGTAAATGGCATCAAATATATGGTGATGGAAGGAGAACTGACTCTGGATGGTGAACACACAATGTAATATATAGAATATAGATGATGTATTACAGAATTGTACACTTTAAACCTATGTAACTTTATTAACTACTGTCACCCCAATAAGCTTTAATTTAAAAAAAAGCGGGAACATTTTTTCAATCCCTTAAGACTTTGCTTCCTGGCAACTGTCGTCAGTTTGGCTCAAATAAACTCATAAGCTTTCAGAAAAAAAAAAAAAGCATTGAGCAGAAACAAACAAAGTGCTATATGCCGAACCCTTTATTTCTAGAGTATCAGCATCACTCCTAGAAAATTACTCAAGTTTCGAAGCAGTTTTCTGGGTATCATGATTTTCAGGGTAGAAAAGCAAAGCTCCCAGGGTGATACCTGTATTCAACTTACTTTTTTCTTTTCTGTCCACCAGTTATGGATTGAAACATGTCCCCCCAAAAGAGGTTGCAGTCCTAATCCGCAGTACCGCTGAATGTGACCTTTTTTGAAAATGAGGTCTTCGCAGTTGATCAAGTTAAGATGGGGTCATTAGAGTGGATCCTAATCTAACATGACTGAGTCCTTATAAAAAGGGGAAATTGGGTAACAGAGATAGACAGGTAGAGAGGGAAGACCAGGTAAAAACACAAGAATGGCATCTGTCAGCCAAGGAACACCCAAGGCTACCCCTTGAAATTAGGAACCCCTTGAAACTGTCACGATTCCACTCTTCTGTTTGTTTGTTTATTTTGTGGTTCCTGGCATGCACTCCAACATCCATTTATATATTTCACCTCTCATTTCCCCACTTCTCTATGAATCAGATTTTGGTTTTCTGAAAGTCTGACTGTTGCATTCATTACAGTCTTGGAATACACTGCAAGTAATTCCTACTTACATTTCACTGACACCATGTTGCTTTCCCCCAGGAGGGTTCTGCTTCGTTAAATTTTATATGTGAAGGTGCCCTCAGCACTTCAGAAGACAAGTTCAGTATGAACTCAAAATATAATTATTCTTAGGAGATACTATACAGGAAAGTGTTCTGAAGGATGGAGTCTATTAAATGGAAGCTTTTATTATAATTACCAAGCTCACATGATACATTGCAGTTACATGCACACTTTGAGTCCTCTCTTTCCTCCATCACTGTGAAAATGCTGATAATTGAGCAGAATCTTAGGGTTATTCCACCATCAAATGTTCTAACTCAGAATATTTTATGCATTAAGTAAATTTATTCTGACTATCAGTTTTTCTCAGGCATCCCTTTTTGTTATCCGACTCACATCTCTCATGAGTGGTCTTAGTGTAAATGGTTGAATAGTTCAGAGTATAGTAAATATAACAAAAACAGCACCTTAGTCATGTAATGAGACTTGTGTTTCCTTTTTTCTACCTTAATTTTATCCTTACATATTTTGAAATATGGATCAGCTGCTTCTACACAAGAGGGTTGGTTCTGGCTCTATTTCCTGCTGTCCTGAGACCCAGAAGCATGCACACACACACACACACACACACACACACACACCAGGGGTGCCATAAAAATGTATACAAGTGGACACTTTGGTCAGTATTGCTCAAGCAGTAGGTCGCCGTAATTAGTAGTGTCTAGACACTAATGGTAACCACTTTGAGCACCTCTTGTAATTGCAGAAGTCAAATGTGCCTTGTATTCATCTTTTGTTATGGGTATATATTGAGTATTACAATTTTAATACAGTTTTTTTCCTTTCTTAAAATGTGCATGCATTTTTTCTGGCACCCTCTGTGTGCATGTGTGTATGTGTGTGTACATAATGTAATTGATAATGTAATATTAATATAATAATTTCTATGTAAATATTGTATATATGTTTACTTACATACAATATTTATGTGTATATTTACATATATGCATGAATTTGATTTTTGGGTCTAGAGTTACATTTGAAATTTGTGTCAGTTTAACCACTATAATTGGCTTCTTCCTGCTCTCGGATTTACTCTGACAAAGAAATAGATTATATTATATGGAAGGAGAGTTGTATTGAACTAGGGCTAGATTTTTGGAAATGGGAAACTTATCAAGAGATAGTGACCCAATTTACTACAAGAGTTGATGTATGTGGTGGAGGGGACAGAAAACATTTTTAGCAAGTATCATGATTCCTAATTTTGATTCTGGTCTTAGAGAGGAGGCGAAAGCTCACACTCCAGTTCCCACATGGACCAGTTCCAGATGTTGGCCACAGACATTTGAGAGACCAGGGTGGGTGTGCAGCCTCCTCCCATGAATCCAGCCACATCCTTTTTAGCATTCTTGAGTCATAGAGTGAGAAATGGAGTTGGGTTGACCAAATGTTCCTCCTTTGTGCCAAATCGTACCTTAACTCAAATTCTGGCTCTGCTACTTTCTAGTTGTGTGAGGTTGGGGAAATTACTTAACTTTTGTGAGTTTCAGTTTTCTAATGTGTAAAATGAGAACAATAATTTATCTGAATCACAGGGTGGTTATGAGGATTAAATGATGTAATACATGTGATAGCTTAGCATAATGGGATGTGGTGAGCACTCATTTAATGACGTGTATTTACTATTACCTCTTTACCTGCACAGATCTTGAATTCGTTTGTGTGTCATTTTTACAGAGCTTGGCAGCAGCCCTCTAGATTATTAAGGTGAACTGATTGATTAGCGCTTGGTCACAGTGCCCAGAGTATATACAGCCAAAGGACCAATTAGGTTTGGACATGTTGGTGGGTCACTTAAATTCATGCCATTGGACTCATAGCAATTTGAACAAGAGCATTTTCTTGGTTCACTGAAAACCCATCACAGGTATCAGAAAACAGCTTGAGCGCTAATGAGTGAGAGACATTACCTCTGTAGAGAAGAAACGTCACCAGAGCTAATTATTGACGTCTGGCTGTGCTTCAGTGGGAGCTAGATTCTAGTCCAAATGCAGGTACCTTTAAGAGAACACAACCATACACTGAATTGCTAGGGGGAGTTATATGACAGAAGAAAGAGTGTTGCAGTTACCTGTGACAAAATATTTATGAATTAACCTTTATTGAGTATCAATAAAATTGTGCACTATTGAACTTAAACAGAAAGAGACTAGTTCCTGAAAAGTCCATTACCCTAATCGAGGTGTTCATAATCTTTTGGTTTCTGTTAATATCATGGTATGTCATGTAGTGTCATGCTTGGAACACAAAAGTTCGGTGTTATATACATGTTCTGGCATGTGGAACTGCATGAGAAAGACACTCGAAGTTCTATCTTGTCCAGTGGTTTGACTAGACTGTGAAACCAACATGGATGAAAAAGTAGCAAAATGCCTCTATTTCAATGGTTTGCAATTCAGCTGTTTTTTGATGAACTTCCCCCTAATTGTTTATTCCTGAGAGTCCCATATCTTTCTTCTATCAACAGTTAACTATCTTTACACAAGGAAAATTGGTAAGTGTCATGGAAGGTGGTGACATTCAGTATTTTTGAACTCAAGTTATTATTATAGAAGAAAACTACCTGCAGAATTATTTACAATGACAAGATACAGACACACCCTAATTGTCTCTCAACAGACGAATGGATAAAGAAAATGTGATTCACACACACACACACACACACACACACACACACACAGTGGAATATTATTCGGCAATGAGAAAAAAGGAAATCCTACCATTTGTGACAACATGGATCAACCTGGAAGACAGTAAGCTAACAGAAGTAAGCCAGACACAGAAAGACAAATACTGAAGATCTCACTTATATGTGGAGTCTAAAAAAGTCGAACTCATAAAAGCAGAGAGTAAAATGGTGGTTTCCAGGCGCTAGGGATTGGGAAAAATGGGGAGCTATTAGTCAAAGGGTACAAAGTTTCAGTTATGGAAGATAAATAACTTCAGGAGGCCTAATGTACAGCATGGTAACTATAGTTCATACTATAGTGTATGCTTGAAATTTGCTAAGAGAGTAGATCTCAAGTATTCTCACTTCACACACAAAAGGTTAACTATGTAATGTGATTAATATGATAATTAGCTTGATTGTGGTAATTATTTTATAATGTATGTATATCAATGTATATTTTCACATATTCATACCTACATCTGATTAAGGAAACTATTCCATTTCAGTTTTTATCAGGAATAGCAATTGAATTTTATCAAATGTTGTATCTTAATTTCTCCTTTCTTATATGTTTACCTCCTTTATTTGTGTCAAAAACATAACATATTTAGGCTTTCCCCTGCCCCCTTTCTTATATTTTTGGAAAAGGTGATGAGTCAGGGAGGAAAGTACTGTTTCAAAATTAATGCACCTTTTAGCCTAAAAGAAGAAAAGATACCTTTCCTGCTGTGGCATTCTCAGAGAAGCACCAAAATTGTTAAATGAATTAAAGAAGAGAACTGAGAGCTAATTATGGCAGTAAGTTATGGATAGAAAATTATGGGCAGTAAGTTTAAAACAGCAAGTAGTACAAAATATGTGGCTAAAATCATTTCAGGATAAATTCTCTTGTCAAACACCTTTACCCAATTTTTCATTATCACTTGCTTTTGTTTATGTTTGTTTTTGCTGAAGGCAGACAGAATAGTCCAGGAAATGCTACAGTTATTCAATACCTAAGTAGCTAAAATATTTGGTACTTTGTCCATCTATTACACATTTCAGCCAACAAAGTGAAGTCAACAACTATTTCTTCTACAGTCTCACCATTTCAATATTCCTAGCTTCTCAGTCAGCGACTTGATATATTGTCTCAATATAAATGTGGCTCACCTTATTTTCTTCTTCTCATATTCCAACCACTCCTTTAACTTGCAAGTCAACTAATAATTTAGCAAAAAAAGTTTATTTCCAGTTGATTGCCTATTATGTACTCTCCTGACAAATATTTCCCGAATGGGACTTTATTTTGGACCTTGAATAATGGTTTCGGGTTGATACTAAAATCAGACTCCAATTCAAGCTAAGAAGTGAACCCTAGTACTTTTAGGGTAGAGATGTGATAGGAGATGAGGGTAGCAATGGAGATGAAAATGGGGAGTAGAAAGGGTGCCAAAGGGTGAGGTGTTACCAGTGAAGACAGCTTTGAATAGTCACTCTTTGTGATAGGAATGCCAACTGAGCAACAAACACGCTGACTGCTGCATACCTGAGCTATGGCAGATTTTGAATGATTTAGGTCAAATAATAGTGTGGAGCTGCATTTTCCAAACTGTGTTCTATGGAAAGTGTATCTTTTATCCCTTACATAGACATTCCAGTTCATAATCTTACATTTAATGACCTTACTTGTAAAATACCCATTACTATTTCACAGGACATTTGTTTTCTGGAGAACAAAACTTGGTCCAAAAAAGTGAGGAATAGTCCGCCTTAGTTTTTGCTGCTATCATTATTTGATATTGATACTATAATTGGTAAGAGAATATAAAGGAAAATTCTGATAGAATTATGTCCCTCTTTTGAGGAATTTCTTGTTATAATTTCTGAGTTAATAGAAGTTATAAAAATTTTAACATAAATTATATGCTCAGTATTGCATTGCATATTCTCACACTCAGTTGCTTATAATATCCTTGGATGGCTTGTTCTGTATCCCTTTGGGAAATTGCTCTCATTAATTTATTTATTCAACAAATATATATTCCAGGCATTGTGCTGGACATTAAAGACCCAAGAGCAAACAACACAGATGTACCTGTCTCTCTCTCTATGGGAAAATGCCATGTAAAAAGTGCCATGATAACTGAAATTTAAGATGCAAAGTTTGAGGACCTAGAGAAGGGTCTCCAGAGGTAACAATGTCTAAACTAAGACCTGAAGAATAAGTAGGAGTTACAGAGATAAAGTGAGTTTTTAGGAAAAGAAAGGATAACAAAGTCATAGAGAAAACATCTGGAAGTGATAGAAAAGAGCCTGGCTGAAGAACTGAAAAATAAGTTCAGGTTGTCTAGATAAAGTGCAAGGGAGAGAATGATGAGAGGTAAGGCTAGAGAAGTAGAATTGGACTAGATTCAGAAGGATCTTATAAACCAAAATAAGGGTTTTGATATTTATCCTGAGAGAAATGAAGAGCTTCAATTTAAAGAGTTTTAAGCAATGAAGTATCATTCTGGCTACAGTGTAAGGCAGGACCAACTTTTGCAAGACCTGCTACTAGAGTAATCCAGGCAAGAGGTACAAGTTACCTGGCCTTAGGTTGTCATCATGGAAATTCTATGAAGATGATAGGCCTAGTATATGTTGAGCCAGAAGAACCAGCTGGTCATGGAGATTGATTGGATGATGAGGCAGAGGGTTGAGTCATATCACAGGTAAATTTTGGTTTGTCAACTGTATGAATGAGGATACCTTTTCTTGAGACAGGGGGCACAGGAGGGAGAGAATAGGAGGGAGGGCAAGTTCAGTTCTGCACATCTGAGTTTGAGGTGCCTGCTGCACATCCAAACATTGCAATCAAAACTGGGGCTGGAGAGAGATTGGGGCATATTGATGGTAACTTAATTCATGGGTCGTTAGGGAGTTCACTATGGGAGAGAGTAATTTGGTGGAGTTGTGGGGGCAGTGCTTGAGGAATGAACGAGAGGTAAAGAAGTGGGTAGGGTGAGTATAATCAAATTCCTAAAAGCTTGTCTTAGAAGGCAAGGCAGGAAAGACAGAGGGCAACAACTAAAGGGGTACATGGTCTTAGGAAATGGAAGACACAAGAATATATTCAAATGTGTTTAGGGCAGAGTCTGAAGAGAAGAAGTTGATGAACAGAACAAGATCCCCGAGAAGCCTGGAGTGGAGGTGGAGCAGAGGTTAGCCTTAAGCAGGAAGTGTGACATCATCTTCTATTATAATAGAAGAAAGAAATCAAGGATGTAGATGTAGGCATATTTTCAGTCTCAATGGAGGGATTTGAGTCTCTTCTTTGTGAATGCAAATAGGTCACTGAATGTGAGAGGGATGGAGATTAAAAAAGAGTTGTAAAAGTTTGAATTACTCACCTTAACTAGGGGAACAGATCATTGATTGTTGGTGGTTGTCATCACACAGAGAGTTTGAAGACTCTGAATTTATGGATTTCCAGTCAAGATGGTGGAGTAGGTAACCTCTGTGCTCAACTCATCTCAGGACTACATCCATTATAACTAAATCACAGAATAACCATTATTGAAAATCACCTGAGATATTGCTGAATTGAAGCCCTACAACTACGGACATACAGAAGAAGCCGCCTTGGGACTTGTAGGAGGGGCAGAGATACTGAATGGGCTGGTTCTAAACCCACATATGACCATTAAAAATCGGGAGGGATACCTCATCTGCAGAGGACCCCCTGAGGAGCAAGGGGCCCCAGCCCCTCCTCAGCCTAGGGTTTCAGTGCTGGGGAAAGAAGTCCCCATAACTTCTGGCTGTGCAAACCAGTGGAGATTATGGTTGAGTGAGCTCAAGGGCAGCTGCTCTCCCAGGCGCTGCACTTAAGGGGCCCACCCACGAACTTTCTCACCAACGGACTTACTTGCTGTGAGCTCCAGAGCTGGAGCAGCACCTTGAAAGATGCCAGGAACATACAGGGAGAAACTGAATTGCCTAGTTTCAGGGTGAGAGCTGGAGGTGCAGTTTTCTCCTGGACGGAGGAGCTGGCAGGAGCCATTGTTTTTTTTGTTGAGCCCTCCCTCTCACTGGGTACAGATGCAGGCAGACGCCATATCTGAGTCTCCATCAAACTGGCTATCACCTGGCTAACTGCCCCACTCTAGCAATTCCCTGAGACAACACCCCACCCAACTTTTGGGCACACCCAAGCCAATTCTAGTGGCTTTTCCATATAATCGGCCTGCCTTGGCTCATGCTGTGAACTTTCCTAAAATCTCTCAAAGGTTCACAAAACCTGAACAAGTAGTACCTAGCTTTGGCATGTCCTGTACCTCTTTGGCTGAGCAGCCCTAATCCTGGCAATAGTGACAGCTAACCTTGGTTTGCAGCTTGGACTCTGAAGGCACTTCCAAGCACAGCATGGGAAGCAGCCATCTCTCAATTGCTTTGTGGCTCATGCCAGGTGGCCCTGGGCAGGATACAGACTGTGGCTAAACTTGGCATGCAGTGGGCCCCCTTCCGGGAGGCTCTGGGGCTGGCAGGCCCAGTGGCCAACTTCAGACTGAGCCAGAGCATCACCTGGCTACCTCCAAGGACAACATATTCAAAAGGCAGACTGGGCAGGTACCAAAGCCCTGCTAAAGTTAACCCTGCTTTGTAAGGTCAGCCCCTGCAAACAGCTCCTTCACTGTAGTCACAGCCAGTCCTCACAATCAATTAGTCTGAAGGTCAATCCCTCCCATTGACATGCCAATAGCAATCAAGTCTCAACTACAACAGGAGGGCACACACAATCCACACAGGGAACACACATGGAGCATCCTGCTCAGGTGACCAGGGAGATTGCATCACTGGGTCCCACAGGACACCTACTACATAAGACCAGGAAGTATAACAGCACTACACAGAAAAAAAAAAAAACACAGTGAGGAAGCCAGAATGAGGAGACAAACATGTCCCAAATAAAAGAACAGAACAAAGCTCCAGAAAAAGAACTAAACAAAATGGAGACAAGCAATCTACTAGATGCAGAATTCAAAACACTGGTTACAGTGATCTCAGGGAGAACTTCAATAAAGAGATAGGAAACATAAAAATGGAGATAGAAAACATAAAAAAGAACCAGTCAGAAATAAAGAATATAATAATGGAAATGAAGGATACATTGCAGGGAATCAACAGTTATTAGATGAAGCAGAGGACTGAATCAGTGATTTAGAATATAAGGTGGCAGAAAATACCCGATCAGAACAGCAAAAAGAAAAAAGAATCCAAAAAAATGAGAGTTTAAGGGGTTGCTGGCACAACATCAAGCATACCAACATTTGCATTATGGAGATACCAGAAGGAGAAGAGACAGAGCAAGGAGTTGCAAACCTATTTGAAAAAATAATGACAGAATACTTTCCTAACCTGGTGAAGGAAATAGATAAACCAACTCAGAAAAAACAGCAGTTCCCAAACAAGATGAACCCAAAGAGCCCCACACCAAGACACATCACAATTAAAATGCCAAAGGTTAAAGATAAAGAGAGAATCCTAAAAGCAGCAAGAGAAAGGCAACTAATAATTTGTAAGGGGGCTCCCATAAGATTGTCAGCTGATTTCTCAACAGAAATTTTGCAGGTCAGAAGGGATTAGCATAACATATCAATGTGATAAAAAACAAGGACATACAACCAAGATTACTTTACCCAGCAAAGCTATCATTTATCAGAATCAAAGTACTGATAAAAAGCTTCCCAGACAAGTAAAAGCTGAAGGAGTTCATCACCAACAAACCAGTATTAGAAAGAATGTTAGAGGGACTTCTTTAAGACAAAAATAAAAAAATAAATAAATATAAAAAAGAGTAATATAACATGGCAATAACTACATATCTATCAATAATTACTTTTAATGTAAATGGATTAAATACTCCAATCAAAAGATATAGGAGGGCTGAATGGATAAGAAAACAAGATCCTTACATATACTGCCTACAAGAGACTCACTTCAGATTAAAAGACACACAGAGACTGAAAGAAAAGAGATGGGAAAAAAAAATTTCATGAAAATGAAAAAAACAAAAAAAAAAAACTGTGGTATCAATACTTATACCAGACAAAATAGACTTTAAAACAAAGACCATAACAAGAGACAAAGAAGGACCCAGTAGTCCCACTTCTGGGTAATTATCTGAAGAAACCCAAAACGCTACTTCAAGGGGATGCGTGCATCCATATTTCATTGCAGCATTGTTTACATTGGCCACATGTGGAGGCAACCTGGGTGTCTGTGGATGGAAGAATGGATAAAGAGTAAGTAGTACATATGTACAATGGAATATTGCTCGACCAGGGAAGGGAATGGGTTTTTACCATCTATGGTGGTAAGGATGGACATGGAGGGTTTATTGCTGAGTGAAGTATGTCAGACAGTGAAAGACAGATGCAATGTGATTTTGCTTATATGTGGAATCTAAAGAACAAAATAAACAAGCAAACAAAACAGAAACAAACTCAAAGATATAGAGAACATTTTGATGGTTGCCAGATGGGAAGTCGGTTGGAAATGGGTATAAAAGGGGAAGAGATTAAGAAGTACAAATGGGTTGTTACAAAGCAGTCATGGGGATGTAGGTATAGCATAAGGAATATAGTCAATAATATTGTAATAACTATGTATGGTGTCAGATGGGTATTAGATTTATTGGGGTGATAGATAGGAGGGGGTTGGGAGCAGGAAGAAAAAGATGAGGGCATCAAGAAGTACAGATTGGTAATCACAAACTTGTCATGGGGATGTAAAGTAAAGCATAGGGAATATAGTCAAAGATAATGGTAATAATTATATATAGAGCCAGGGGGGTACTAGACTAGACAGGGGGATCACTTCTTAAATTATATTAATGTCTAACCACTATGCTGTACACCTAAAATTAATATAAAATAATATTGAATGTCAACTGTAATTGAAAAATTGAAAAAGGGGGAAAGTAAAGGAGAATAAGAGACTTAAATTTCCAGGTATAGAAGAAAGAAGTTATGGGAATGTAATGCACGGTATGGGGAATATAGTCAATAACATTGTGATAGCATAGTACAGTGTGAGATGGTTGCTGTACTTACAGAAATCACTTCTTTAGGTATACAAATGTTGAATAACAATTGTGTACACCTGAAATTAATATAATATTATATGTTAGCAATATTTTAATAAAAATCTTTTAAAAAAAGACTTTGAATTTATGGTGGGTCCAATCTGTACTGCTGTGTGATTTTCTCCTGTGGCCCTAGACCAGGTAAAGATGCAGAGGGTGGATAGATGTGTTATTATAGGATTTGGCTTTTCCAAAGTGGGCAAATGAAAGAACAGTGGGAGAATGAAGTTATTGGCATCAGTGTAGGTGAAAATTTGAACTGTGTAAGTTAGTCCAGGAGGGGAGGCAGTGGAGTTATATGGGGCTGATAAGGAGGAGGCTGAAAGGTAAAGGGAATGGAAGTCCTTGTAAGGTTCAAGAACAGATATAGTGGGAGTTATTGGGTAGGATGTTCTGGCAGATAGGAGAGAGGGTTCAGAGTGAGGTGTTTCAATATATTACTGCATAGTTGGATCAGTTCCAGAAATTGACAAAACCAGTGCGTCAGGGGAGTAGGTGGCAGAATAGGAGGCTGCACAAAGTTATTAGAAATCAGGTCTGTGGAGTAGAAAGACTCAGGTGTTGGCTGTATTGTTGATTCATCCATGATAATGGCAGCACTTAGGGTGAAGAAGTTCACCAGGAACTGGGTGCCAAAGTCCTTAATGAATGAAGGGAAATGACTGGGAGGTCAGTAGATGACTGCAGCAAGGAAGAGTGGTAATACCCAATTAATGTGAGTCCCAAGGAAGTGGGACTTTCGATATTATGGATGGAGAATTAATTGCCTGGAACTGGCAATGGGGAGCAATGTGGATCTGTAGCTTTCTTTCCATTCTTGAGGTATGTGAAGGCTATTGGAGAATTAACAGCTTCCACTTGAGAGAGTTGCCAAACAGTGAGCTCAGAGTTTTAGATAATACCTCATAGAGAAAATTCCTTGAAAGCTATTCACAGTAAAAAGAAGGTTGCCACCCTTGTGTTAATGCCACTAACATTTCATTAGATAAACTAGACTAACAGCACTTCTCAAAGAGTGGACCCTGGACCAAATGCATTATCACCACCAAGGAGCTTGTTAGATGTATAAATTCTCAAGTCCTATCTAGCACCTATTGAATCAGAAATTCATGGTGTGGCCCCAGCAGTGTGTGTTTTTGGAAACTTTGCAGGTAATTTGGATGAATACTGAAGTTTGAGGATTCCTGGATTAGATCTAACTTCCTAACATGGAGGGGTAGTGAAAAGAAAACACAGATTGAGAGAAAGAAGATTTAGAAGATAAGCATTTGATGTTTAAATGGATGACAACACCATGCATACTGCATAAAAGTGCAGATAGTCTCATAACAAAATCATGGTTCTCACCTTCACTGGGCTGCTCAACAATCACAATGTGTTTCCTACTGCTTGTTCCTGTTCTCCATAGGGGTAATTCAAATCCTCTCCACTTTCTTTAAACTTTTAATCCTCTTTGGTCACTTGTTAGGTGACATTGCATCCTACTTCATACAAAACGTATCCTTAATTTAGACTTGATAAAGTTCATAGAACATCTTCCTTTAGTTCAAGAACTACTTGGATTTCTAAGAACTAGCTGTGTGAATTGCTTTACCCATTAGGTACATTAATAAAATTGGTAAGTCCAAGTGAATTTTGTTATTTCAATTTTTGTCATTCACTTACTCATTTATTGGGAACCTACTATGAGTTGGGTTCATGCTTGGTTAAAAACACCTAGTGGAGGAGATAGGCAAAGATACAATTATTGACATTTAGTTAAATGTTATAGCAGTGACAAATAAATTATTGGAGCAGAGAAGATGGAGCATCTAAACTTGGCAGGAAGGGGTGTTTAGTAAGTTGACACATGTATTGAGTCTTGGAAGAGCAAGAATTCTTTAAATGGATGGTGGAGATGGGAATGGAAACCACGTCAAGCATAGAAAACAGCCAAAGGGATCCATAAATGGTTTAACATGGGAAGACCTTTGGGTGAGGGTGACCAGTAAGACATGATGCTAGGTAGAATGGGATCATAAAAAGCTGAGTACTTTATACCAAAGGATCTCAGTGATAATGGGGGTCTACTGGAGGATTTTAAACAAGAGAATGGCATGATTAAATTTCCCTGAAGAACTGTTTTCGGTGAAGTTGGTTTTGGCACATGCCCTTGGCTTATACTGAGGAACATTATAAAAACTTGATGTTGTATTCATTGTAGGGATGCCCTAAAATACAGTGCCCTCTATAAGAAATCTCACATCACAACTTTCTTATCTATCAGTTTTGATTTTTTTCATCCATCACATTATGGATGAAGTAAACATGTTATTGATTTCTTTCTTTTTGTTACAGACACAAAGAAGCTCAGAGCTATACAATTTTATGTCGTATCTTTTCATTATAACTTTCTTTGTGGTCTTGAATTTTGTTTATATATGTTATTCTTCGTTATTTTTAAACTTACATATTTTAATTTCTGTATGTGGTCCTTTTAATTTGCCGGAAGTTCTATGTAAAATGAAATGGGAAGATGAATTCATAAATAAGACACAGCCATATTTGCTTTCTTTGAATCATCACCCTCAGAGTGATATAGAATATACGGTGGAGGGGAGGTGGCTATCAGAGGGAGGTCAGTTAGAAGGGTCTTCTAAAAGTCCAATTGTGAAATGGGGGAGTCTAAACTAAGGCAATAGTAATAGGGATGAGAGGTGATCTGAGAGATATTTAGGAGGTAGAATGGGAGAGAATTGGTAATGGAGCAGATGCTGCATATGTAAGGGAATGGGTGGGTGGTGACAGGTGGGCAGCGTCCAGAACGATTCTGAAGTGTCTGTCTTGTTCTTTGGAGGGCAGGTGGTGATGGTATGTTCAGTACAATATAGAAGTCTGCAAGAGAACCGGGTATGAAGATGAAGATGATATGGAACATCCAGGTGGACATGCCTGTATCAGTTGGTCTGGAAGTTAGAAGAAAATGTGCAATGAAATAGAAACTTGGTCTTCGTGAGACTGAATAAGAAAGTGGTGGAAAAGAGCAAATGCAAGAGAAGCATGTGGCTCAGAGTCCTGAGGACAATCATAATTATCAGGTGGAGTAAAAAGAACAGGCAAAGGAAAATGAGAAAGAAAAGCAGGAGAAAACAAGAATGTAGGGCCATAGGAACTGAAAGGAAGCATGTCTAGGAGGGTGCAGTGGTCAACTGCATCTAATGCTGCTGTTAAGAGAAAGATGAGGACTGAAAAGTGAGTGCTTTTAGTCAGAACTTGTAAATAACTGGTGACTTGAATGGAGGCATTCATTCATTCATTCATTATTCAATACATTTAAGCGATCACTATGTACTACATTCTAATTGCATAATGATGACTGATTTGATGTAGTGGAGTTAAGAGTCAATGGGGTGTAAGGAAGTTTAATTCATCAAGATGGAGAATTCTGGAAGAAAAGTGAATTTGGAGGGGAAGCTCAGTCTGGAGGCATTACTACTTGATAAACAAAGTATTATTATTATTATTTTTTTTAAATCATCATAGCTAGGCATGTGCACTAAGTTGAATGGTGGCATTGCAATATGGTAGGAAAGTAGAATAAAATTATTTAGGACTGTGTTTAAATCAAGAAAACAGGCTAAAGTGTTCATGAACATCAATAAAACTTTATAACAATACAATTCATTAACATTGTTTGGATTAATATTGTAATAATTACACACTTTTTACATTATGAAAATAAGTCATAAATAGTGTAAAAATAATTCTGAAGATCAACTTCTCACAAACTAGGAACACTGTAAACAAGTTAAAAAAACAAATAAAAACAAATTAGAAATTGAACACAATGCAATTATCTCCAAACTGGAAATTGAAAACCACACGCATCTTCTGATTCAGCAATGTCAGCTGAAGAAATTATAATGAAATTCAAATAAGAAATCAAACAGAAAGAATTCAATCTTTCAATTATTTACACTACTGAGAAAAACAGGTTTGTGCCATATTTACAGTGATAAGACACAACATATTCTTAGAATAATCAATTACATGAGACTGGCCCACAAAACATTAAGAAAAATACGCAGCATAATGCTTGCCAAAATATTTTTTTTTTTGCATTTTCCTCTTATTTTATATTTATGTGATTTTTTTGGCAATATAAAAATAGCTGCACATAGAGATGAACTTTAAAATGTAAAAAATACAAATAAAAATATATTTTCTAAAGGAAAATCAGATACATACATCTTTTAAAAATGTTAAGTTGCATGAAACATTTACAACAGTATAAAGAATATTCACAGAAATGTCAATATGTAAGACATTCTTTTGTGAATCCAATTTATTAATATTTCTGAGACATGTGAAAATATCCTGCATTTTGAGAAATGATGGTACTTTCTTTGTTATCAATAAATCAACAAATCAGAACAGGTTGAAAAAGTCTTCCTATTGCCAAAAGGACAGTTCTGTCAACAAGCAGCACAGGGAATCTTATTCATTTAAATGCATTTTTAAAAATCAGACATTTCCATATTGGATCAGCAAAAACTAAATCCACTAACAATTTAAGTTGGAAGCGTTATCTCTGCTATGGCATATAGTAAATTTAGCCAATATGAACATATTTCAACAAAAATGGAAAAAAGTAGGGAGTAAAGGTCAGTGGAATCCTAATTGGTCAAACATGTCCCTTCCACTAGGAATGAATTAATAGCCAGAATAAAACACATATAATTGTTCTTACTTGTTATTTATGAGAATATAAGATTAGGTTGCTATGGACTTGACTTTCTAGCGATAGCAGGGTTTTTGTTTTGGCAGAAGTTAGAAAAGTTTATTTTTGGTGATGTTAATTATTAATATAACTTGCTTATCAAGAAATAGAGAAAACATCAATATTTTCTAATTCCTATGATTACTTAATAGAAGATATTAAAACACCACCCACCACACAAGCATAACTTACTTCTGGGCAAGATAATATATATGGGGGGAAAAAAGTGGTGTTAAGATTTTATGCTACCATAGAAACATTAAAAAACATAAAAACTTTGGAAAATTAAACTCATTTTCTAAGTGATAAAAATATAAGATACCAAAGACAATTTTTCCATAGGTACTGACATGCTGATTCAATCATTTTCCAAAATAGCAAAGGACATTATGTAGAACAAATTCTGGATGCATAAGTTCTTACTGTTCCATCAGAACATCATGCACAGAAAGTAAATTCGAGAACAGAATTTTCTGGGGATAGAAATTCAAGATATTCTCATGTTTTTTATAAAATCAAATAAGAAAAATTCTCCAAGACTGCTTTTCATAATACAAATGAAAACTAGAAGAAAAATTTAGGCATATATGTGTGTTAGGTACACTATGAATGTATGCAGACTTGCCCAACTCTGGTTTCGTCACACTTAACCACATCATATAAGCTAAAAGATGAGAATGAAAGCTGATAAAAGGCATATGGTATATGAAAAGAACATGAAATTAGAGGATCCATGATCCAAGTGAAGACACATTATCTATAGGTACAATGTTTTGTTTTGTTTTACGTTAAGAAAGACTGGCCATTGAACCACAATTATAGCGAATTCATAAACTTTAAAAATATAATAACACACTAACAGTTTAGGAATGCTATTAAACAGAGAAATGAAATTATCCATAGTAGAGTTGCACTGTCCATAAAGAAAAAGAAAAGAAATACATCAGCACCAACATGAATGAAAGACAATTTTAAAGCTAAAACACATACCAATTTGGTATCCTTAAAAGATGCTTATCAGAAATGACCTAATCTTGACTTATTTCCAATGTGTTTTTCATGTATTTTTTTCTCAATCCTCTATTCAATAATAAAAAATAAAAAAAAGAAATCTAAGAAAAGTAGGTAGCTGCCAACACATATATCAGCAGACATAACTTACTAGTTCATTTGGCAATTATGTGAGGAATCTCTATATTGATGACAAAATGGATGGTTGAAAATATTTTAGTAACCAAAAGTTTAAGATTATCCATAGTGGTTAAGACCTAGTAATTCCACCGAACAAAAAGGAGTGCTATCATCCCTTTGTTTCCCCCAAGGAAATAAACGCAATGGAAGTTTACAGCTTCCTTTAATCATGGAATAAAAGTCAATGTGGTCAAGTCAAAGCAAAAAACCCAATATACACATAGGACAGCACAGTATTCTTAAAGGGCTGTATTTAAAAAAAACACATTTTTTTTTTGTACATAAAATGATTATCTTTTGAGGTATTCTCTTTTGAAGCTGTGCACGTTTAAATAGTGATCCATCTTAATACCGGTTGTTCTAGAGGAGTAGAAGGAAAGATAGGTAGGAGGAAATACAGCCGCCAGATTTTTCTCAAGACGCTACTGTTTGTTTTCCTGAAGAAACTGTACTTCTACCCATTTTAGCTCATTTTTCCAATCCATTTAAGACAATTGTTTCAGATATTGAACAATACCTTATCCTAACCATGTCATACCAGAGATGGTTAGAAAAATGCCTTCTGTTGTTTTAAAAATGCCAAATTGGCTTCAGAGTGTGGAATGTTACTAGAAATGTGACTGATTAGATTGATCTAATAGTTTCCAATCTTTCCAATCATGAAATCTTAATGGAAATAAAAGAAGGCATTTTCTATAATTGAGCATTTGGTTATATAACATGAAAGAGATCATAAGGATCTTAGGATACCTGTCTTATAATCTTAACTGTTGTTCCCATAAGCCAATGATGAACAAATTTCCTCTCTGGTGGTGAAAACCTATGCATGAAACTAGAAAATTTCCCACAAAATGGCATTAAGTCAGGAGAAAAATCATATTATCCATGGGCTGAAAGAGTAACTACTCCTCATTGATGATGTTTCTCCTAATGGAACTCGACTTAGAATAAGCTATTTCAAAACATGTTACCAACACCTTACTGTGCAAAGAATTACTCACTCTGATACAGTTAGGTAACTTTTGAGTAAGTAGATGAAAAAATACTCTTTTTGGCAACTGTAGTTCACAGCTTTCTGAGATCTCAGATTTGGTCTGCGCATAAGACAAACATTTAGAAATGTAAAAAAAAAATAGATGAAGAAATCTAAATATAGACAAAACTTAGATCTAAATAGAACTACAAAAAACAGAAATGAGTTAATATTATCAAATGTGACCAAATCTTGATTTTATCTTAATTGATAATCACTATGTTATAGTCCTCATATGAAAAAAAATGTCAAAAAGTACTGAAAAAATTGTTCAACTTTGATACTTTACAATGACTGAACTGAAAGTGGAGTTTCTTTTATATTCTTTTCAATTATTCAGAACAAGACAGTAAGAAGTTAGTAAAAGGTCATCGTGGCTGTTGGTACCAAGTTATTAGGATTTCAACACTTTTCTTTAAAAACAATTGTTCAAAGCAATATGACAAAAGCTGCAACAAATCTTTTCTTAGTATTCCTTGGACTAAGAAAGAAAAGAGAAAGTATTAAAAAGAATAGAAAGTATCTTTCTGTTTCTAGAACTTTGTAGAAAATGTTTGAAATGGGTTGGCTCTTGGAGAGAAGGGAAGCTGTCACATTAGCTTTGGTAGAAATTGCGGGATGAGCCTTCTTATATCTTCAGGAGAGATTATTTCGAGCAATCCCTTCTCAGGATATGTGATTTCTTCCGCAAACTGAACTTTGATGGAACACCCTTCATCCTCAAAAACAGGGGCTGCCATTCCAACAATCTTCCACCCGAAAGAAGTGCTGTATGTCTCTGTCATTTTCCAAAGGCACCCATGGTCACAGCTGCTGGAATTCAGTTCATTTTTTTAAAAGTCTGCTGTTCTGGGTGCCTGCATTTGTAAACCTCTTTCCTACTTGGTCACACGAGAGGCAGCACAGGATGCTGAACCGGTCCTCTTTCCTGGTCTTCACTGCCAAGAGCAGCCCAAGGAAAACTGGCGGCACAACCAGCTCAAACCCTTGATATTTCAACCAAGGTGGCCACGTGAGCCCACAATATTGGAAGCTGTAGATCTGCAGTTGGGACTGCAACTCCCTCAAAATACAAGACCATTTGTGTGAGTACTCTCCGCCACCTTATCTCTTTTTGGCAATAAGCCATGGTGTAACCCCCTTGAGATGACAAAAGAAATAAAAGCTCAGTTGTGATCAAAGGATTCATCAAGTGGCATGCTAGCATCTGATGATGCACAAAAACAAGCAGGTTTGGCACACAGTCATGCTTTTTTAGTCAGTTTCAGGGGGTAGTGTGGAATCAATGGTCATAGTGAAGGTGAGTAGGGATGTGACGATAAACTCTAAAATCAGTCAGTATAGTACATATTCTTAGTTGTGAGTCCATATTTGGTCACAATTTCTTGTAAACTATTTCATGGCACCTTTTGTCCATGCAATTAACAAGCCCAAAGTAAGAAAATAACAAGGACAATCATTCTCTATCAATGATTTGTCCATATAAACACATATTTTTACATAAGATAAAGAGATAAGATACTGATCTATATTTTTTGCAGGCTTCTCACTAGTTTCACAGATCGCCCAATTTCAGATGTAAGCGAAGAAAAGATGGACATGTGTACTACTGCAAACGGGAAGAAGCAGCTATATGTAAACATATGTCAGACTTGCAAAATCTGCAATTCAATTTTCAACTATAAATATAAAAAGTGGACCATTATATATACAACTTCATGCTCGGAAGGTTAGATTCATCACTGCAGAAAAACAAACAACAAAAAGACAAATATATAAAATTAGTGGTCTAGGATAAAAATTCCAAATTAACATTTATTTTAAGAAAACTGGTAGAACCCTGAATAGAGTTTTTTTTTTTTTCCAATCAATGAGTCAATCAATACATGTCCTATACATTACTTTTCTAAAACTCCAGTTATCAAAATTTCCATCCTAGCTTCAACCCACATTTTCCTTTTGCTGCCAAAAAGTTTGTGGTGTTTGCTTCAGTAACTATTCTGGGAAAGCAGAAAATTAGGATTTTAATATATGTGTGCCATAGTTAAAGTACATGTCCTATTTATAACTTACGTAATCTCCTCCAAGCATTAAAACACACCGTGGAAAAGGCTGAGGATTCTGACCTCAGTTGCACTGTTTATTTCACCAACACCTGACTATAACACTCTACTTCCATTCTTGTTTCATCTTTTGTTTCACTAGTCCTGCCCAGCTGTGGATGGTGTGCAAGATAAACCTGCCTGCTATCTGGTCTTCAAGTAGTATTATAGGTTCTATTGTGATCTAAGGTACCATAAATCTCTGGTTCCTTACATCTATAGTTTCAACAGCCATAATTATTAAAGTTTTCCGAGAACAAAAGTTCAGTCTGGAGAACTGAGGAACAATGGTCTTTGAGGTATACATTCATAAAGCAGATCTTGGAGATGTTGACTTTTACTCAAAAGTAAAATTCAACGAGAAAAGTATAAAGTCCAGTTCATTAATTAAAAACATTTATTTTTCTCTCTCCAAGAAAAATAGACGCTATATTAGATATGTTTAAGAGGCGGAGAATTTTGTGATTTTTAGAGATGGAGTTCACTCCGTGTTTACGCATCCTGTGTCCACGCCAGAGAATGTGCCTACAGGAAGTACTCCTTTCTCCAAACTCTCACTTATCTCAAGTTTCAAACAGATGTATTTTTTGAGTACCAATGTTTTGTAAACAATATACAGAATTTTAAAGATTCTTTCCCACCCCCAGACTTTAAAACTTAATTTAAAAATCTGTCACCTTGTTTTAGGAAGTTTCTGCTGAAAACCTTTCAGCCCTACATGGAAAAATAAGGTTTAGTGAAACATTGAAAAATACGAAGGCTATAGGTATTTTTCCTATTAGTTTTAATCTCTGGATGGGGATGGATGACAACACTAATAGTCTGTAAGTATTTTCTTAACCATAAATTCTGCCATTTACTTACTGTACTGATTACACTATGAAGTGGTACATCGCTATTCTTCAAAATTTAGAAAACTGAACTGTATCTAGAAAGGAAAATATTTTAAACAAAGATCAACCTGTTTTGCATGGAAAAAAATTATTATAGAGAGTAGCATGACCAAGGGGACTTGTTCATTAATTACAGTGATTTATACTGCTGGCCAAATCTGAATTTTCAGTCAAACATTCACCACTAAGCTCCAGAGGCAAATAAACAACAATGTTTAAAAGGGTGATCCACATAAAATGGGACCAACAAAAAGGAATCTACTGGCTGTCTTTTCAAAATATAATTTAAAAAATAATTTGACTAACAATGTATTTGAGATAGCTATGTTGACCACATAAGAGATTTTAGAACATTCCATTTTTCTAATTGTTTCTTCTTTTTGGGGAGCGGTTGATTACAATGATTTGCATTTGTGTGGGGGAACAGTGTGGTAAGCAATACACAGTTTTACCGCTGAGTGATTCTTCTTTATACAAGATGCTAGAGTTAAGAGATTCTTAATCTTATGTAGACTATAGTATCTATTCTGTGGAAAAATGAGTACTTAAAAGGGAAATTTCTGATTTTCTGATGCTACTCATATTACCACTAGGTTTGGCATTTTCATGAACCCAAAAGATGATGAGTGCTTTGCTTGTAGCCATTATTATGCCCTCTCAAAAAGAAACTGATTTAGAAGTGGCTGAAAATGATGTGACCCCAGTTCTGAGTAGTGTCAGAAGGCTGACAAAGCAAGCCTTTCACATCTCCCTCTATGTAAGGTGTGCCAATAACTGTATTAAAAAACCATGATAGTATCAGATTATAGGTCAAAGGTTAAAGAGTAAATGGTAATTCCAGCTCAGGATGGTATTAAAAATTCCGAGAACAGGGATTATGATGATGAAAGGATACTTTTCTCAGGCAAAGAATAATACAATGGTAGGTCCATCTTCCTGAGAACCCCTTCACCTCAGATGTGATTGGGATAGTTATCTGACAGTCTGATAGTGGAGTTTGGGAAGCTACCAAATAAATGACGTTGCTGAGAGAGAAGGAAGGTGTTTCTTTCCCTGGTCAAGTGGAGTGACAGTAGTTAAGCAAGAGAGTGAGTTACACAGGATCTCACCAATGTAGTTGAGCTACGACGAAACCAGGCGAGTCAAGTTTCTCTTCATCTTTCTGTAATCCTACATAGTTTTGTATACCATGCCTGTCAAAAATTACTGAATAAGCCACAGGGTATTAGAGAAAAAATTTCAAAATGATCAAAACAGCATGTATACTTCCCCCTAGCTCATTTTTACATCAGTGGAATTCCTTTATCCTTCAGAAGCACATATGCAGTCTTTTATAGTTAAGTTCACACCATTTTTGTGTAAAGGTTTGGTAGCAGAGCACACCCACAGCTCTTCCTTGCTTAAAGTTCTGCCACCGCTTTCCACCATCTACTTCTTTTTTTTTTTAATTAAATTTATTGGGGCGACAATGGTTAGTAAAATGACATAGGTTTCAAGTGTACAATTCTGTAATGCACCATCTATATATCACATCGTGTGCTCACCACTTCTAATTCTGTACTTACAAGCCCAGTGCCTTGGAAGTTACTTAACCTCTCTGAATTTCAGCTTCCTCAACGGCATCCATGAGTATACTAACACCCTATAGGGTTATTGTGAGGATTCAATAAAATGATGCCACTTATGTGAAAGGGCTTAGCACACAGAAGGTTAGAGATAAGTTCCCTTCCCTACACAGCGACCATGGGTAGCCACATGAAGACGCTAGAATAAACTAATACCATAAAAGACACCAACTTAAATATGACCAGATTCTCAAGGCCAGATTTTGAAAAAATCTATGACCAGATTTTGAAAAAAAAAAAAGATCATGCTTACATTTTCTGCTTTCTCAGCTTTGTGACTAATATTCACAGGGTTCTACCATGTACTGGAATGTTTGCCTAAGTAATTGAGTATAAATAGGAAAAGAATCACAATTGAGAGTAGTGTTAGACAGTAAGAAGACAGGGAGTTTATTGAGAGACAACCATTACGAGGGTGCACTGCCTGCCCCTTTCCATTCCAAAGAAAGGATTAGATAGGGAAGGTTCCAAATTACAGTGTTTGCTAGGAACTGTTTTCACTCCTCAGTTTAGGAAGAAATCAGCTGTAAACATACGAGTATTAATCAAAAGGAATTTAATATCCAAACAGCTTTCAGCAATGTCAAATTCAAAAGGTCTTTTCTAATGGAAAAGGCTAGGCCAGGTGAAGAGAAAGGGAGAGTGCTTTTTTAGAAATTATTCCATAAAGCCTACCTTTTGCCAGCATCCAGGCATGGGTAATCCATCTGGTCCCTGTTTTAAAGAGAAGAACAAGAATTCCTCAGACTTCTCAAAAGTGATCCTACTCCATAATTCACATGCTCAGAGGCTTAAAAGATGGATTTCTAGTCATTAGGTAGCTTTAGTCATAGGCATCCTTTTCTAATAATAATAATTAACTCCCATAGCCAACATTAATTAAAATGAAGAAAATTCAAATGTTTTCTAGAGTACACATTTTGAAAATACATAAAGTATAGAAAAAATTACGCCTAATTTTGAAAAGGTAATTTACAAAGCATAGTGGTCTATTCAGTTCCACCTTTAGTAGAACTGTAGTATTCCTCTTAATTTCATTAAAACACATTTCACAATTATCTTCATTAAATAAACTGAAATAATTTCATTTCCTGGTCACTATGGTCTATGGTTGAATGCATGACAATGGTGAATAATCAGTGATGAACCATTTCTATCTGAAGTTTATAGTTCTTTACATGCTATCTTTCACTTTTCTATATTGAAAACAGATAGAGAACATATTTAATTAATTGAATTAAAAGATAGGCAGCCCGTCTATCTTTATAGTAAAATATCCATAGCATTTATTAGTTTTTCTATTAAAATTCTTCAGAAGCCAGTCAATAAATTCCAAATAAACAAGGGATTCCTAAATGTTGCAAAATTTATTTTCACTTAAAGTGTAAGCACTCTTCAGATACAAATGATACAAATAAGGCAGGGAGACTTGGTATATTATGAGGCATGCTTGTGTTTTCTCCCAACAAAATGATTGTGAAATATTATTTACTATCAATACCAGGCAAACAAAATAAAAGACTGGGCACTTCATACTGATATTTTCTAATTGCAATTATAGACTGAATAAAAATTTTTTCTATAAATACAATCTCTTGAAAGACTTGAGAAACAAATCTATCTTTACAGCATCATGCTTCGCACTAAAGAATAACATAAGAACATGCAGATCAAGTATAACCATCAACACAACCATAAAATGTTTCCCTTTATACCTCAGAAAATATGAATATACTTTTTATAAATGTGAAAAAAACAACAACACTTTGAAATAGCTTTATAAGATATTTGGGAAAAATTCGGTAATGCCAGATTGGTACAAGGAGAAGGATCACCCAGTAGAATTTTAGATTTTAGTATGAAGAGGATTTTGAGTTCATGCCAATGGAGATAGGGGAGTTCTGTATACTTTAGGAAAGTGAGTTTCAAAAGGAGAGACCATTAAATTGGAAAGGTTATGTGACAAAGAAGAGGGTTTGGGCTGCAGACTATTATCATCTTTAGAAGCTCAGAGAAGTTTGGCTTTCTTTCCTACGGTCTCTTAACAGCATTCCCTCAACTGGGCTAACTTTTGACCACAAAAGCTTAACTCTGTAGGTTCGGCCTTATTTACAGCCTTACGGAAAATTAAGTGGAAGAGGCAAAAATGCCTTTATTTCCTTTAGAGGAAAAGAAAAAGGGTTCAATTTAGGGGTAAAATCCCAAAGTTATGGCCTTACTGTGCCTTTACATAGAAGTCTTTTATGCAATTTTAATGTAATCTTTAAATATTTATTGAATAAATTAATATTCCCCAGAACGCAGAACTGGTGGTCCTGTCAGTTGTGAGAACAGTGTCAGGATATTAATTTGCAGTCATTGATAGAAATGCATGCGTGCTCTCTTCACTCTGCAGAGTCTCTGAAGGAGCTATTCATGCACATGCTTGTAGTGTGTTTATCATGTAAAGCTTGCTCCGGAAGCACCACTTTACACTGATAGAGATACATATATAATAAACAAAGGGAACTGCATGCAGGGTAGTAGGAAAGAGAAATACTGTACCAATTGGCAAGGGGCATCCAGCCCATCCAGGCCAGGCTGACCTGGCTCCCCTTTTTCCCCCTTAACGCCACGGAATCCCTGTTTGTAAAGATTAACTCATAATGTTACTAACACAAGAAATCACTTACGCACAAATTCTGCTAAAGAAATAACCATAATAACAAAAGGCTGGGAGAGGAGCAACTCTGAAGTGAAAAGTAACATTCAGTGAAGTATTTTGGATGAAATAAAACAGAGCTTGACATATTCCTACAATGAGGGCTTGTCTGGGAACCGTGACCTCTTTTGAGAAATACAGAATAGCGCTGGTTCCTCTTCAGATCCTACTTTGAGGTTCCAGTTGCAGGTCACTACTTGAGGGTTAAGAAACCAGGCAGAGCTGGTGTCCAGAGACAAGGTGTGACACATATCAGGATAACCCAAATAGATATTTCTGGTACCTGGAAATCTGGGTTAAATGACCGTAACCAGAACCCCTGCTGTTACAGGTCCCTCCAGCTTGCTCTTCTCCCAGCTTATCCCTTCACACATGACATCTGGAGACAGAGTTCCATGAGTCAGACATACCAATGGGCAAGGTGCATCTAATCCAGGGGCACCCTGTTCTCCTTTCTCCCCTTTAGGCCCCTTTTTGCCTTTCTTTCCCTTTTCCCCCTGTGGATACAAGGGTTTAAATAAAAGACAGGTTTTATTTGGTGGGGGGAGGGGGACGGGGAGGAGAATAACAGTGATTCAAAAGATGGTTTAGCCAATAAGAGTCTGGAAGGGCATTTACCACTGTTCTCTGGTTTATGTACGTATGGCATGATATTATAAAAATAACAGTGTGACAATGGATTCTGGGCAACGATATGTGGGATTTTGTTTGCGATACTCAGTAAGAAGACAGGAGACCTAAAAGGCCCACATAACAGACAGGAGGATCAGTGCTGACTTAGGGCCCAGTGCAGTAGCCTCCCGTGAATGGGGTGTTTCTGCAATGGATCTGGGGGTGATGGCTCCTAATTGTACTGAAGTCAGCCAGTGGCAGGTGAAGTTCAGAGGAATAACGGATACTTCACCCAATTTTCCATACCTGTCAACTTGTTGTTTTTTTTTTATAATCCTATAGTAGATGAAAGCTACACTGAGCCAGAGAAAAAGAAAAGAACATTAGCAGCTTCTATCTTTTTGAAATACATCCTATTTTATGAAATTTTTGTAGCTCTCATTAGAAAATATTCAATGGATTAAAAATATACTTCTATTTCTTTTAACATTCCTTTTCAGGAAACTAAGAGCAAATACTTTCCTTATTAAGTCAGGTAAATAAGTTTAAAATGTGCTAATACTTCTCAGCAATGCCAGTTGGACAAACGGACTTATTTACAAACCCAGAATCTTCTTTAATTCACTCTTATTGATCGCATGCCAGGTGTTCACAATGGTAAATGGGTTTCCAGCTTAGAATGTAACGAAAGCCAAAAAAAAAATTCTGTTCAAGAGAGGAAAAGCAGTTTGGACTCAGTTGAGCTAACACTGAAAATGAGGTAGGCAGGATAATTACATAGTGGGAATGTAGCCATGGAAATTAGTATTTAGGAATCAAGGTAAAGGTTGTGGAAATCTGCATGGATCATAGGGATGGAGGAATTAAGGAAAGGAGGCAAAAGGAGGAGAAGGTAGGAATGCACCTCAGCTGTTTCACATTAACATAAATATGTCTGCATATTTATAGACAAGACGTTGGTGAGTACAGAATACAAAATACAATACATATTTAAATTAGTGTATTCATTCTGCAATCAGGATGGGAGTTACGATAAAACCGAATAATTTCAGAAGCAAAACAACATGAATATTCAAAGGTGAAAAGACATATATATAAAACAGAAATATATGCTATGCATTCAAATTAATGTATTCATTTTGACTGAATGAACGAAAGCTCCTCATTTATCTCCTGTGTGCCAAAAAGATTGCATCAGAAGGCTCAGAATCAAAAACATTTGGGTTTCTTTAATACTGGGGAAAGAGAAATTCTGTGTGGTTTCGTTGATCATAATCAAAGACAAAGACCTGAGAAGCCAGGGTGAAAGGAGAGCAGGTGTGACAGGAAGTAAGACGGGAGGAGCATTTGGGAGTAAATTGCTCACTCAGGCAAGATGAATGAACATCCCACCTCAACAAATCACTTCAGTGTCATGACATACAATTCATTTAAACTTGTTTGAGTGAGCTCTTTTCTCCCAGGAGACAGTGGACTCTTCTTCATGTAGGTGTGACTGACAACAGGTATGTTGAGTATTATTAATTTAGAATCCACTTCATTGTTTGATTGGTAAATCAACTCAGATTAATAACTCAACAGAAAAGTGTTGTCATATGAATGCTGACTGATCAGGCTATGGGAATCATTTTTCAGTAATATTTTCGTGAATTTCAAGCTTTATGGAAAACAGAGACTATTGTACAAAGAAAGATATATCAGAATTATTATTAATCAACATACTTTTGTAACAGTTAGGGATTCCCTATGTAACACAAAACCGTCTGTCATTGTGGGTATGAGCGCATAAGGGATCCTGCTAATACTTATCTTCCATGTCAAAGAATGATATACATAAAGTATGCACATTTAGAACTGAATTTTCCTAAATATAAAACGTCTATACATGGAATCTGAAATATGGAAGTATTTTCTATGGGTGATTAACATTACTCTGAGGATTAAACGTGTAGCTTAATGTTTTCATAAGTTATAACACTGGTATTTTTTCTTTGTTTGAAAGAAAGATAATTAAAATAAGTATCCTCATAATGGTGACATACTTTTGAGGAAGATTTTAGACTCATACAACCCATTAGGTAAATATAAATGCCTATAATCTTTAAAACATATACATCTTGAGCTAAAATACAGAATTGATCTCAAAACATGCATATTTTATAGTTAGAATTTATCATTCAGAATAAAATAACTATTTTTATGCCTCAGTTTCCTTGTCTGTGAAATGGGATGAAATAGCACCAACCTCAGGTGGTTGTTATGAGGATTGAAAGACTTATTTCATGTAGAGCATTTGGGAAAACACAGAAGTGCTCAATGACATTAAGATGACGGTGGTGGTGGTGCTATTACATAACCACTCCCATGAGCTCTCTTACCAATGGGAAACTACGTCATGTTTAAGGCCTAAAGAACGCACAGCAAGCTTAATACTCTTCGTTCTTTGACAACTCGCATTTGGCCTTGCTTTTCAACAGTTATGAACCTCACTATAAAAGAGAATTTATAGGGTTTTGAATACAGTATGTTGTTAAGTAGATCAGGACATGAATTAATCTGAGAAATGTAATTGGTTTACATTTGAACTGTGAAAGTGCAATTTCAGCCACTTTAAGATTGTCACTATTCTATTGAAGTGATGAGTTTTTGTTTGCGTCTTTTGCTGTGTCCAGAGTAGAAAATTATTCTTCAAAGATCCAAGCAAAGGGAAGAGGAAATGAAAACATGATTTTAAAAATCCATAATCCAAATTTTGCTTTCACATATAAAACGATTTTGCCTGATTCTGGCTCCTATATATTCTGGGGCTGATGGTCCTGAGATAGAACCTAAACACAACCTCAGAAAATACACCAATATCTTTATTTAAAAATACCTGCAGGGTCTAAAAGCAGTAAGTCCTAGTCCCTGCCTAATGGACCCACTGGGGTTTATCAGTCACACTGCTTGTCTTCCATTTTCCAGTCAAAAAATCAAGACACATGAACAAACCTTCTGTCTCTCTTCTGGGAATATTGTGAAGAAAACTGAGGTGTGGGCTTTACAGGGTTAGGTGAGCTCTGCCAGAAGATCACTGCACATTTGTGCTATTTCAGTTTACTTTAATGTAATAAATGCCTCGGTTTTTTGTTTTGTTTTTTTTTTTTTCATTTTCAAGAGTCCCTGAACATTACATCTTTCAACACACTGGTGTCAGGTAGTTGAAAAATTGTAGCCTGGCTATCTGGGGATTATAATTTTCTTCTATACTAGACAGTGTCCTTATTTCTAGTGGTGTAGCTTTCTTCATTCCTCTGTGAAGACCTGGTTTTTTAGATCAGGTGTTGGCGTGTTTTTGGAGCACAGGATAGAGAAAGATTAGATGTATGAAAAAACTGCACAGGCTGAACAGCAAAGCAGACAGCATGAGAAAAATCAAACAGGCCCATGCTGGGATGGAGAGGTCACCTTTTCTCCCTTTTCTCCTACATCACCCTTCTCGCCTCGTGGACCAGGGAAGCCCTACAGGATAAAAAGCAAACCAAAGAAATCTATTAATGTAACTGTGGCAAAATCATATTGAAAAAATAAATTTAAGATTTCATGTTTCTGAATACAGATATATAAAAAAATGGCATGTCCAACAATCTCAAAACTTAGATAAAGTAGCACTTAGAAATAATAGTTTACCAACATTTCAATTATCTATATACAACAGGTTTCTTGCTTTCTTTCCCGAGGAAACATACAGTGGAGAGAATATCAAGATCCAAGTTTGAATCCTGGCAAGTTCACTGCTTTGGGCAAATCACTTACCTCAGCATTTTAGTGTCTTGTCCATCAAATGGGTTAATGACATCTACTATACAACTGTTGCTGTGAGCATTAAATGTGGTGATATACAGTACCAGAATTACGTCTGTACATAACAGGTGCTCAATAAACAATAATTATTACTTTTGTTATTGTTATTATTTCCATAATACAGGCTGAGCAGTGCTCATTTCAAGAGGGTTCAGTTTTGAGATTCTTTATACTTCCAGAATTATAAGCTACATAGGGACTTCATGCTAAAAGGATAATATTGCATAACAGCTTTGAGAATAGATATACCATTCATTCCCTAAGGGTAGCATATGAAAGGTACTTCAATTTTATGTATATTTGAAAATAAATGGTTCAACTGCAGATGTTGAGAGTATCCCTAATTTGGGAAAGTATTTTGAAGAGGCACTATCAACTGTCGATCATGCATTTCATACCGGATAATCGTTTGTTTCTTTTTTATGTTTATCTTATGCAGACACTAGTTGTGTTTTTTATATTGCTGTCTACATACACAGCCATATGCATAAAACTATGTACACTGAAAAACATAAGAAGTATTCTTGCTGCTATTGATGATGGAGACCATCAGCATGTGTGATAACAGGAAGATGTTTACTGTGTGTGTATTACTTACATCAAGACCAGGCTCTCCATCTTTCCCCTGTCAAAGAACCATAGTAGCTACGTTAGTGTTCCTGAGTTTCATGAGGAGTTATTGTTTTATTTAAGGCTGCCTGGACATGCAACACCAGTATTAGACCTATTTCAGAGACGTGAAAAAGATTCTTGATTGATTAGTAATACAAATTTCTTTTACTCAATCAAGTAAAGCGACGGTTAATGTTGTCGCTGAGGGTGATGAAACTTGTTTTCTTCCATATTGGGTTAAAGAGTCTGTTATTTTGCTGAAGTTGAATGCTTGGTGTCCAAGTTATCAATCCAGGAGTAAGTTGCAAGCAAAAATAGTGTTTAGTTGATTGAAAAACACACCGGCACTACTAGAGTATGTAAATCAATGCTGTTTTAATTTGATAACAAAGTCGTTAGCTCATAAGTAAGTAAAAAATGTGGAAACTGTTTATTGTTAAGTATGGTTTTAATTTGGCTAGACGTGCACCTTGTCTATAAATACTGAGGGTATGAAGGTCACAACTGCAACACTGTTTTTAGGTAAACTTTGTAAATGAATGCTCCCCAAATGTAAAAGGAGTCATAAGACTGTTGTGCAAGGATGATACGTTCACTCCCATAGTACAGGTTATCAGGGCCGTGCCCTATTGTGTCACACAGCAAATCCACCCAAAGTTACTGAGAGGTTGCGTTGATTCTGTCAATTGAAATCTCCTTCGAAATCAGCCTTCCTTTGAACTCTATTTTAAAATCAGCCTCTTTTAGCACTGAAATAATCATGGTTTCAGTTTATTATTTCAGTTAATAAAAATTGGAAGGTACAAGGTATATGGAAGGTACGAGGGGTTAAAAACCTGAATACAGCATATGCTTCTATTGTGGTCCGCCCCTACCCCATGGAATCATTTATGATTAGCCCAAAGATAATTTGGAAGCAAACCTGAGGTCTCAATTTGAGATCTGTGTAATTGAGAATCTTTAGAAGACTGAACACTATCAATTTTCTCTGTTCTGACGAGCCCTTGTCATCACAGTAACTTAGAGGTATCAGAGACATCCACGTCCTCATAAACAACAACTTGAGAACTAACTTTTATTAGCAAGAGAAGTTTTAGTAAGTAACCTATGTGAGCAGATGAAGTCTGCAGGAAGTTGTTTTAAATAAAGCGTCTATACCCCCGTTTGGTACAGTGCCCTTTCAAAGAAGTGCCAATTATGGGCGTCCAGTCAGACGGCAGAAGGAAGGCGTCATCTGACAGTGGAAATTCAGCTTTCCGGTCAGTACCATTCATCTCATGGACAAGGTCTGATCCTCTCAATCTCGTGAAGTGTGTGGGTGTGTGTCTATACGTGAGTGGGAGAGTATGACACAAATATGACCTAGCTCTGGAGGACACAGTGACACGGGGGTTGTAGAGAATTACTGCATTGTTATTTACTCCTAGAATGTGATTAGTTGGCGCCACGAGGGAGGGGTAACTGGGCCAGTGACAGGTGATCTATGCATGCTGACGGGGGAGGTATCACACATGACAGAGAACTCACAGGCAGACCATAGGGTCCTCTGGGTCCGGGCTCTCCCACAGCTCCTTTTTCACCCTAAAATGAAAGGTGGAAAATTCAAATCATACACAAACACCTATAGGCAAACACTTTCCCTAATGATTTATGATTAAAGTCTCTATTTGAAGTATCATTCTATCAAAAATCCAAAGATTCAGACTCTTCCAGTCACTGCTAATGATATAGTAAACGTAATCCAAATTAGACTATTTTACTAAATGACCTTTGAAAGAAGGGCAGTAAGTCAGACTGCTGCTGCCCGGTTTTGGAAAAGAACTGGCACATCTAGGGTGCTATACTTGGGTTTCTTTGACGTTAATGTGAAGCATTTATTTGTTACTAGTTATTTTAAGTTACTACTGTTTAAAAAAACGTAAGAATAAAATGCCTTTTTTTCTTTCTATCAAATGTCTCTTCGTCAGCAAGGCCTTCCTTGGCCACTCCAGCCCTTTACTGAGCTGCACAGGGCAGTCACACACCGGGAGACACATACAGGTTATAACCTGTTTATTCTCTGCCTAGCCCATGATGGGAAATATGCAAATTAGGGTGCCAGGGTCTCTGCCTTTGTTCCCTGCTGCACCCCCAAGGCTCACAACAGTGTCTGGCATATCAGTACATATTTACTGAATTAATGAATCAAATCAAATTAATACAATCATTTACCTGTTTTGCTTCCTTTCTGAAAAGGGTTTAAAAACATTTATGCCTTCTACTAAACGCCTGATAAAGTCGGTATGTACTACCTTCATCAATCTCTCACCAGGTGCCTATTGAAATAGTATAGCTTGCCTGGATTAAATGATCATTTTGAGTGCCTACAAAGCATAAGTGTAATTGGAGGTGGTCCCATGAATATGAAATAATTGTGACAATAAAGAAAGAGTTGTTCTGCATTTCAAATAGTGTTTTTGTCTGCTGCCATCTCCAAATTTAGTGCGTTTGTGAATATTTAGCATGAAAACTTCCAGGAGTCACCGTGATGTTTACATGAGTGGCCAAACAGAAAATGTTACCTTCTTATATCACACACCCCTGAAGAAGTTTAAAGGTTAGCAAATCTTTTTCATAGGTCAAATGCCAAGTTCAGCTGATAACTGTGCATGCAAATCCAAGTATTTTGCTGTGTTTCCCTATACTCCAGATTCCCATTTGAGCAAATTTCAAACCACTGTTAACATTCTTCTTTAATTTAAACTTGGGGGGGGAGTGGTGGTGGAGCTAATTGGCAATGTCACCTAGAAGCACATATAGTACAGGGAGATTACTGAAAATGAATATGATAAAAACTTGAACTTTTATTCATTATTACTTTATGTTTATTATGGAAGGAGCAGCAATTGAATTCAGTAAAATGGCCAGGCTTTGAAATGAAGCATTTAAATTTGAATTCCAGTTCTGGCACTTGCTGGCTGTGTGGCCTTAGGTAAATTTCTTAACCTTTCAGTACCTGAGTTTCATTGGCTGTAAAATAAGAATATTAATAGATATTCTACAAGAATTTTTCTGAAGATAAATGTGGTTATAAAATATGAAACTCAATGTAGCCAAATAATATATCCTATAAATAGTAGCCATCATTATTATTATATAATTAGAGGTCTTTTTTGGTAATAAAAAGGGCTTGGCAACCCAATGACCATTAATTCAAAATAAATTTATTTCAGTTTGAGCTGACAATGTTATTTATGATTTTAATAAAAAATGGTGGTGATCGTGATGGTGTGTGTGTGTGTGTGTGTGTGTGTGTGTGTGTGTGTGGTGGGAGGTGGGGGCTTAAAAGGGGAGTTCACATAACCTGGCGTGGGTCTAGTTTTAAAAAACTCAACAGATTAGAGTAGATTTCATTTGAAAAATCTCCACAGATCATTTTGATATACCTACTTCCCTCTCCCTCCTCTGATTGAGCGTCTCGGCTTTATTTTGTTTTTAAAATGAATATACCATGGCTTTTTTGAATTGGGTTGTCACTAAAATATTTGTCTTTGGAACTCCTTTTATAGAATTGCCCAACTCAAATAATTATTATAATGACTCCAACAATTTAAGCTAATAATGACAATTCCATTTCACTCGTCAGTGACTATGTCAGAAGTGGACACATGACCCAATTCTGGCCAATGAGGTGTCTGGGGGAGTCAGCTGGGAAGCTACGGGGAGGGGTTCCTCACTGCTCAGGAAGAGGCCCAGGAAGAGAAGGACTCCATGTGTGTCCCCTGCTGCTGCCTCACTGGACGAGAGGTGTAGAACCACCACGACCAGTTTGCCTGTGGTCAGAAGACAAAGCCAGCACACGGAAAGGGCACAGAAGCAAAGCCAGAGTCCCTCCTTTGGACTCTATATATTTGGTTATATAAAATAAGAAATTTCTTTATTGCTCAAGGCATTTTGAGTTGGGGTTCTATCACTTAGAGCCAAAAGCATTCTAATGGTCCCAGCTTGAAAACTTTTAGGAATGAAATATTAACACGGGTTGGAATGGGTATCTTCTTTTCTTGAATTAAATAATGCCAAAAGAGCTTTTGAACCACTCAAATTTAACATCCTCTACAGAGTTCCTAAGCAAGGACAAGGCCAGATGAAGAAATCAACTGCAGGCAGGGACCATCGGGTGCTTGAAGAGCTGAAAACCAGCGCTTTCAGTCATATGTAGTTGACGATTTCTGAACAATGTTGTCTGTCAAATGCCCGGTTTCTTTTAGGCGGGTCTAATTTCATTCAGGCTCTGTAATTTGCACGTCTCCACTAAGGGATTATTCTAGAATGGCCCTCTTTCCTGATTCCTCCCTTTAAAATTTGAAATGTTTTCAAGAGAGTCCAGATGGCGCCTCCATCAATTAACTCTGAGAATCACACTCCAGTTTAGCACTTTGGGTGAGGGGCACTTGGAGAGTATTGATATATGATCCAGTTAAGATAGTTAACATGCTGAGTAAATACAAGTGTAACACTTTACACTGCACACCATTTGACTTAAACTATGCTTTCAAAAATTCTTAGAGATTTCATTTGCTCTCCTGGTTAATTCTGCCCCAGCGAGGAGACCTGATACTCTTGTGACACGGTGAAGCTATCGGAAGTAGCAGCTGATTTACCAAATGGTAAACCCTCTTGAGCCCCAGGGCATTCTGCCAAAAGGCTACTTGAGATCTGCTGCTCCATTTTTAGTACACGTACTGCATTTCTTGATACGGTGCTTGAATGGTTCAGCAGAGGGAGGCACTTAGCTTTTAAATATTTTTAATTAGGATGATCTGTATAAGTTGTTGGCTTGATCTTCGAAATAAGATCATATAAAGATAATTGCAGATTCAGATTATTCATTCCTTTGGGACTTGCCTCTAATTTTTAGAAGCATTCTTGGATAAAGCCAACCTTCCTCATACTACTATTTGTGTTCACTTTGGCCTCATTATTTGGTTATTTTTCACAGATCTTTTTTTTCTTCTGCAATTAGGTTGTAAACTCTTCTAGATCAGGGAAAATAGCTATTTCCTTTACAGTACTGAATAAATATATATAGTGTATTAGTAAAAGATTATAGGATGATGAATTAATTATACTGGTATTTATTATTCAATTCAGTGGAGCAGATAGCAAAATAGACTTTACATAAAAGGGAGGAGAGTGTTCCCATTTCACACTAGAAGTACACGGTGTTTTGTACATCATAACATGTGATAAATATTTACTGAATGAATGAATTCACTTTCTAGAACATGGAATCGGGATGTGTGCCAAAGAAATCACTATGTGGTCTTCTATTTTAAAGCAAATTATCCCAGACTGATGAAATTCTACCTAGTTTTCAAAAGACCACAAACTTGCACAATGAAGTGTTCCCACATTTTGAACCCCTTACTATTAGGATACTTTCTTTATCTCCTGTCCTGGATGGTGGGGAAACTGATGACACAATTCCACACCGACACACAAAAACACTACTAAGTTTTCCAAGGTGAGGAAAAGAAAAAGTAGGAAAAAAACAGAGAAAGAAGGAGAGAAGTTCCAGACAGATGACCAGCTGCTGATGTGCCAGTACATTTTTTTGTGTCAGATATTTATCTTCTATGCTGTCTTTTTTTTTTTTCCCAAGGATATGGAAACATGGCCTAGCCATAGAGAGGTTAGTGAAAGGTTTTTGTTTTATAATGCACTGAAATTATTTCCTTATGGTGAAGGAAAGACAGGCTATTCTTTTTCTTCTTTTTTTAAAGCAGCATGTGTAACTGTGTGGAAGAGAGTGCTTAGGTTTTGTAATTTTCCTTAAAAAAAAGCCATACCTTACTCTCAATGAATACAGTAGCTTTATATAAAAGATTATCAACAAGAATATGTAGACCTGGAAATGCTGGCCCCATTGGCTTCAATTTACTGGGTTAAGGCCAAATAAAAATATCTTCCTTATGTGTTAAGAAGGAATGGTCTGAGCTATTTATTTTAGCCAGGAAAATGTATGCATTGTTTTTTTTTATTATTACTATTATTATTATTAAGGCAGCCATAGTCTATGTTAATACTCTGTTGTTCTCTGCTCTCAGTGTGAGAACTTTGAATAGAACTTAAGATGGTATCTATTTTCATTTAATATTAGATAGCTCTTTGTTTTTTCTGGGAAAAGAACTGGTCAGTTCAAATAAAATAGAAAAGACACACTGTTTTGTTTGGGTCACAGCTTAATAACCTCAGGAGCAACTTACTCTTTCTCCTTTGGGACCTGCAGGGCCATGGGGTCCCATAGGGCCATCTGTACCCTAAAAAAAAGATAAAAATAAGATAATATGAGACATATCCCAAGGGCTATAAGAAATGCAGTTATAATTTATCCTGGACTCTTCCTGGGTGAATGATGCCTTAGAATATCAGTGAGACAACTCATCTCCTTTCAAAGTGCTTTATAGTTAATTCTTTCAGGCCAGTAGTTTTCAAGAAGCTCATGCAAAAGTGCTGAATTATATAACTGCAGATTTCAATGAAGGGCATACACAAAAAGCTGTATATCATATTTAATTATATATTTCCTCCCTGACTAAACGGAACAGCTTCACTTTGCCCCCATAATCTTAAGAAAAAAAATGTAATTGTTTTTCCTTCACATTATCTCCTGTTCACATTCATTCTCCACTCCCACTGTCACTCCCACTTTCCTTGGCCACGAATGCTCTGCATCCTTGTTCAAGTTTAAAAAGCTTGAACAGTTATACAAGTGAAAAAATATTAAATAGATAAGAACAGTGTATAACTATTCAAACCAAACTTTCTTCAGCTTTGTTGGGAGCAGCAGGGGGCTTAGAAGGAAGGAATTATTCTTGGAGGTTCTGCTGCCCTTGCTGAAGGCACTAGGATTATAAAGTGCAAACCAGGCAGAAAAGGATTTAATGGTATAACTGCCCTCTGACCCCCTGGTTCTGGATTAGGATTTCTGTGGCGGATAAGATCATATCTGAATGAATATAGGAATACTGAGGTCCAGGGAAATTATGATTGCCTGAAGAAGGTTTTTAGAACTGAAGAGCTGAAATGTCTTTTTGATTGTTATAAATGTATCAAGGACTTCAAGTATAGTTGTTCATTTTCAGGAACACTATCCTTATATGTGCAAAGAATTTATTATAATATTTGCAAATGGAATCCTTCTGACACAGTTTTTTATAGCATTCCTATTTCTGGTCTACTGTTCCTGTTTATTCTATTAGAGCCTTACAATATGAAATAATTTGGGGTTTTACATTTATTTTAATAAATTCTAAATTTATTCTAATGAGTTCTCATCATCTTAAACTGATCTTTTTCTTACTGCTTATACTCAAAGTCCATCTTCAGAAGACTTCTAAATACTGAGTATCTGTGGCTGAAATTTAAGAGATGTTAAAAACCAAAGAAAAGTGACAAATGACAGAAGACAGACAAGTAATTTGGATGAACAGAGATTTGAAAGTTAGCTCCAATGAAGAAGTTACATTTCTAATATGGACATAAACATAAAAAGGAAAAGCAAGTTAAAATAAATTTACATTATTTTAATCCCTTCAGAGGGCGTCTCTCATGTAATTACAGGAAATGTCCATTGGTTGTAGAAATATTTGTCTGGGATTCTAAGACAACGACATCAATTAGACTGGTCATTCTTCCCACCTAGCGTGTTATTCAGACTTGAGCCCAGGCTTCAGAAAGATGTTCTACAATGTCGGCTGTGTGTCCAGTAGAGCTGCCATCCAAGCTCTGTCCACCTTTCCCTTTTCTTTGTCCACTTTTCCTTTCACCCCAGTCCTAGGTACCCTCATCATTTGATGAGAGTACATGAGCCAAAAGGGTCTGTCCTGAAGCACAAAATTCATAACCACAAACGCGTTGGAGCAAGACGAGGTACTGACTCACCCGGGCTCCTGGCTTTCCGTCTAAGCCAGATGCTCCCTGTGTGATTTGGTTGATAGCACGGTTGGTGGGTGTAACACGAATGACAAAAACAGAGATTAGTATGAGGTACCGATGAACAAATGTAACACTTCAAACAACATAATACGCAGTCACAGGATTCTGGGATGAATATCACATTGCTACAAATTGTTAGTTAAAAAAAAAACAAAAAACACAGGACAATAAACACCCCCACAGATGATGGCATTTTAATGACATTTCCATTTGACAAATTCTTATTTATTTAGAAATCAAGTTAATGAGGTTTATAAAGTGGGCTTTAAAGAGGTTACTGGTAACCATCCCAGGCTGCTAATATCCATATGAAATTCATTTCCTACAGACTATACTATTTGCAATATTTTTCTTTAGATTCTGAAGAAAAATAATGGCCAATCTCCTAAAGGGCTCATTATAATAATCAGGGCTAGCATTTCAGAGATGAAGAAAGAGCTCTAGTTTTACTTGTTAAAACAGCATTTATGAGGAACGAAAGCAAAACTTGAACCTGCCAGGATGACTCTTTGTGGATTTGATATGAACAATAGTCATTGTTTTCTGGGCTGTTCTTACTGTGTTCAAATTAGTCACCACTAGAGGGACTTATAGGAACAGGAAAAGCCAGGAGATTTTCATGAGTCAAAACAAAAAAAAGAACTGTCCTAAACAAAATCATTCCTCAATTTGCTTCCAATAATCATTGCATCAAAATCTGAATGAAAAATGCTTTAAAAATTTAATGTTATTCTCAGGCAATGTCTGCATCTGTTTACCTTGAATTCTAGGCTATAATGAAAATATGACATTTTCAATGCTTGTTTCAAGAAAAAGCACATTACTTCTTTGAAATGGCTTTTGTATCTCAAAACTCAAATATGTATTTATAGTCCTTTAAAATATTGATTAGATCAAGGAGTATTTAAGAAGAACAATGCACTAGCCCCATAAATTCACTTGGCAAGTCTGCAGAACTATTTCCCTATTGTATGCTTCAGACGTAATTAATAATACCCAATGAAAGAAAAAAATTATTCCAGCTGAGAACTCTATCAATGAGGCTATACCATATATATTTTAGGTAATTTTAGATTTTTATTTTACAATTCATTCTGTATAATTTTGTTATGAATCAGACTGTAACTGCAAAATACATCTTTAGTTAGCAATGATTGGAATTTTAAAAAATTGGTGTTCTTTGTTCATTTGTTTGTTTAATGCTAGCATATGTAGAACTTTTGGCTAAATGTTATATAAAAAATATCACTAGCCCTAAATTTGAAATTAGGGAATATTTTAAAGAGATCAGATTGAGGGTTTAAATAAAATAGAAATCCAAACTTCCTTTTGCCTTTTCGTATTTACTTTCTTCAGAGTCACCATTATTATAACATTTAAAAATAAATAGGGAGATGGTAAAATTTTTGCACTGATAATATTACAATTACCTGGGATGTGAATTAATGACTCATATATGTTATAGAGGTTTTATGCCTGGGGTTCATTAAATGGGTGTGATTTAACCTATGCTCTAATACAAGGCTTATATCATTCATTCAATAAATGAATATATACTGAGTATCTACTACAGGACTTATATATATAAGGCACTGGCTATTAAGAGATAGTACCCACAGGAAAAAGTAAAACAGGTAGTCAGTAACCTTTTTATATGTAAATTATGTGTATAAACTATTTTCTATTATCAATTTCATGTCCTATTTTAATAATGTAATCTATAATGTTCTTTATTGATTTTTATCTGCATTCACTGAATAGACAGAATGTTAAAAGCTTGAAACTAAAACCTCATATTCAATAATCATTAAAAAAAATTTTTTTTTAAATCTTTTTTTTTTTAATTGTTGTAGAAAGAAGACTGGCATAAAGTGCCCGAAAGGTAAAAATCTCCTGCCCCCCTTCTTGTTGTTAAAAATAAAAATCTCTAAACAACTGCAAAATACTTCTTCCATCCTATCCATTATTACCACAAGAACCTCATAAGACAGCATTTCCAAAACAAACAACATACAACATTTAGACCACGATATAGTTGATTAATATAAGGGGCCGCAGCACTGACCTCACGCCATCAGCAATGGCCAATTGCATACCTGCCACCAACAGAGGGCTACAGTATGGGTATTAAAGGAGAAAAATAAATTGAGGGAGAATTTTGAACTGCACTAAATTATAAAAACTGTTGGGAGAAATTATGAAATAATCAGCACAATCCTTTTTGAAAGAGGAGAGTGATGGGTGAAGAAGTGTCAGTTTTAAAAGAGGAAGGTTGGCACGTATGTAATTGAAGGACAGAACACTTATGGCATTGTGTGTTATGGGGTATTCCTCTGACAAAGAGCAGACATCAGGGAACACAACTGGGCTGAGCTCTGCACTAACATAACGTGCTCTCCAATTACAGAAATCTTAACTGTAAGATAGTCACCGAGTAAACCAGAGTTGTTGCTTAGGGGAGAAAGGAAAGTCTGAGATTTGCACTGAAATGGAAAGTTTTCTTTACTTACTGGAAGACCAAGGGGTCCTCTGTCACCCTTTTGACCTGGTTCACCCTTCAATCCTTTAACACCATTTAACCCTGGTTCACCCTAAATGCAAAAGCAAATGCCAATTTTGGTTGCTATCACGGGCATTTCAACTGTGAGAGAAGAGAGCCAGTCTCTGAAATGATTGCAGATTCCAGTTTTAGGTAACAGCTGAGTCAGGCTAGATTTGTCTTGTATCAGTTCAAAATTAACTTTTAAAAAATTAAAAATAAGCTGAAATTGACAATTCAATAATATTCTAAGAAGCAAAAGATCCTTACAATCAAAATATATACAACTAAGTTCCTGAGTTTTTCAGTTACATCTCGAGAAATTGGTGTCATGCTACACTGTTCTGACCAAGCAAATCAAAGACAATCAGGGTGCAGGACGTGGGAGGGGGTTCAGTAGAGAAACCCACTCTGCTGCAATGGAAAACTGGAATATGCAGGACAGTGTTAAATACAGTCATTTTAAGCCTTTAAGCATTTTGCCCAGGGTAATGCACTGAAAATATAGCAGCCGATGTTTGAAGTAATGTCATTTAGTGAGTGAGTCCTCATTCACTGACATTGCCATGTCAGATCCCTACATGGATTATGCAATGCAGTAGACAACAAATAGCCAATTCCAGAAGAGAATATGAAGATCACAGAACTCACACGCTGTTTTACTAACTGTCCATGTGCCCAGTGTTAGAGTAAAGCAGGTTTGAATTTAACTTAGGGTGAAATTTTAAAAAGCTGTGAGAAGTGATAAATTCTGTTGACTCTGTTTTTTTAAAAAATCTAAGAATACAGTACACCTATTTTCTATCAGTAGTATGTTAGAAATAGAATTCTGACCTGTTCCTTTTCAACTTTTAAGCACAGACATTAATTTCATCAAGAAAATCTTGAAAGATTTATGAAAGGAAGATGATTTCAGTCTCAAATGTCCTGTAGAGACTTTCTGGCTGGAGTGGGAAGAGGGAGAGGTTATGTTTACATAGCAGAAGGGCAGTATTTTCCCCATTTGCCTGATGATGAAAATCAGTGCATAGCTTGCTAAATATAAAAAATCCAGGGCCCCACCTAGACCTTAGTAGGAGAGGAAATGTGTATTTTTAATAAGCCTTCCAGGTAATTCTTTTCATCAATAAATTCTGGGACCCAGCTTATCCTTGGAAACATGCTATATATTTGAACTTTCAAAGGGGTCACAAAGTGATGAATGCATTTGGACACACCTAGTGAAATTTTGGGATTCTACAGATAGGATGATCACAGTGCTGCCATTATAGGAAATCCAAATGTGCTGTGGTTGGTAAAGTACGATCCTGGGAGTGTCACAGAGCTAGAGGTAATGTAAGGTTAAGGCCAAGGCTCAATAGTCAACTCAGTTAACTGGTCTAAACTTGAGGTACACGACTTTGCATGTGTGTGGCCTTCCAGCAAGTGGTCTTGAGATGATGAATTGGCAGGAAAGCCTTGGTAGTCTGTGAAATTCTTTACTGAGGAATCAGGTGATACCTAGGAGTGGGCATTAATTGAGAAGATGAGTTTATAAATAATCAAATTCATTGGCAAGAAGACTAAATTTCAATGCTGGACCTAAATTCTAGTTCCAGATCTGTCATTTAATGAGCAGTGTAATTTAGGGTAAATAACCAAAATTTCCTGGTCCTATAGTGTACCATCTATAAAATCAAGGAACAAACACAGATAATCTGTGAGGTCTTTGAAACTTTATAAACATTCTCTGAAATCTATGTTTTAAGCATGATTAAAGTGTAGGCAAAAAAAAAAAAAATCATTGCATTTTAGATAGCAAAAGAATCTTGGGCATGTATTCATCTAATGGTGATGGGATATCTGAATCACTCATGGAATTAAAAACACAGTCTTGGTGACTTTAGTCCGAGGCATTACAATTTGGCTGGTCTTTAGAGGTGCCTTATCATCCAAGGAGAAGCCAAGAGTGCGGAAAGAGGCGCAGAGAGGTTAGAGAACTACTAAGACCATAAAGCTGATAGATGGGTTCTCTCTCTCACCACCAGAATGGTGCTCTTACCCCAAACTATAATCCATGCTTTTGAGACACGGTCACTCATGGGTCTTATCAGAAGGTAAGGTAAAGAAGACTAAAGAGGCATAAACTCTTCCCATGGTGGGGCGAGTCATTTGCCTGAGGAAACTCAGATTTCTGCAGTCAGACCAATACCTCTGCCACTCCGAAAGCTGGGTGGGCCAGAGGGAATCCCCAGAGAAGAGAGTGGGCTGCCTTTCTGATGCCTAGTGCCAACATTCATGTGCTCCCCCACCCGCACCATTTAAATGCACCAACTCACTACTGAGGAGCTTTCAGGAGTACTTGAACCTTCTCTCAAGCAGCCGTGAGGACTAGCTAAAATTTTCTGTTCAGAACAAAGCATCAAATCACAGGATAACAACTGACATTTCTTGGGTGTTTATCAACAACTGCACCGGATATTTTGCTAAGAGTTTTATAATCATACCTCATTCAATCAGCACAACCCTATATGGTAGGTTGCCTAGTTGAGTAAATGAAGGATCAGAGGGAGTAAATAATCTGCCCAAGGTAACAGCCTGTCAGGGGCAAAGCTGAGATTCCAACATAGGTCTGCATCACATGTGCTCCCTGGAAGAAGATTGTCTTTCAGGGCTCACTTTTATTCTCTAAGGTGCCCTCTTGGTCTACACAAAGGCAGAGAACAGGTGGAAACCATCTTCACAATATAAGCTGCACTAATGCTGACAAGGAGGGGATACTCTCTATTGCTCTCTCGTTAATCCAGAGTATAGAATATATGAATGTGATGCAATCTTCTCCTTAATATAGCATACCTCATACACCCCCTCCATTCTAGACTCGTGACCTCTGGGGGAGAACAAAATTAAGATACTGGATAGTCAAAACTTGAGTTGCAATACTGATATATGACAAGAAATATCAATAACATGTACGACTAAATGTGCAACTAAAGTTACTATAATGAGAAAGCATGTGGACTAGTCTGAGAACCTTGTCAGATTTACTTCTAAATGGTTGATTTTGAGTATGTTATGGTTAGTGATTTAAGAACTTATATAGTGAAAAGGGAAAAAGGCAAAATGGGGAATAATTCATCTCCAGGTGATGTCACTTAAATTTGTTCTAAGTCATTCTGTTTTATGAGATTTAAACATCTGGATACTTAAAGGCTTAAAGATTATCAACATTACTTGACAAGTAAATAAGACAGGACAGACATGCTTCCATCATGCTTCTCCATGATTAACAAGGAAACAGAAATCAAATAATCAAGGGATTTGTTACATTACCTTTGGTCCAGGAAGTCCATGGGGTCCCTGAAAATGAAAAACACAACTTTTAATTAAGAACTGATTCACTGTTTCCCAGCAGAAGTGATTACATAAAATAACAAAAGAGGTATAAAACAAGAATCTCATTGTTTAAGACACAGCGAGAGGTAGGCCAGTGGATGTTATCACTGGTGAAAGTTCATTCCAGCTCCTGGATTGTTCAGTAATAGGAAAATCATTAATAGCAATTCTTTCTGTTAAACACCTGTGAGAGGGAGGGAGGAATCTGAAAGGGTTACATGGAATTAAAAAATAGAAAACAAAGTATTGTGAACCCACACTACTCCAATTTCTCAAATTCCCATCTGAAAAAAAAATCTAGCTGGAATATATGAAATACTTTATAAGTTTATATGGAATACAGATAGCTCTTAAAAGAGAAATTTGCCAAAGAAAAGTCCCAGATTTTAAGTACCAGTTAAAAGAGGACCTTTTCCATTTCTAACTGCTCTAGACTCAGGTGTTGAGGAATCTAAAGTAGAAAAGAAATGAAAGATGATAATCAAGTCTGGAACCCTGTTGTATCAGTTATTTAATTTATGACTAATGAAAGGATTATAATACAGTAGTGGTAAGCATTATTATTTAGAATGCTTTTATTTTTACAAAAATGAATTCTTCAAGGTTCTTATAACCAATATTTACCAATGGAAGGAAGTCATATTGCATGCATGAATCAGGGCTTTTCCCCTGTATTTTGTGGAAAAATCTAAATATAGAGACTAAATACCCAATCTAAATTAACTAAAGGTTACTGTGAATTGCTTTAAACTTCCAAGTGATTTAAACAAGCCATTAGAGAGGAGTATTTAAATACCCATCAGTGAAATCATAAAACAGTAGGAAAATTGTTTTATCGAGCAATGCATAGATATTTGTTAGGTATGTCTACATTGGAATAATATTTTCTCTTCAGATAAGTTGTGGATAAGTATTTTCAGAAAATGATATTTTATCAAATATTCTTATCTCATTTTAGTAATGATTTAAAATTCCTTTGAACTAATTAATTTTATGATAGAACAGGATATCATGTTTTGAAATTCAATCTTCTAACTTAACACAGAGTATAAAAAAGCCAAAAGCATGCTATTTACTTAATTCTTAACAAACTGTTTAATTTTAAGAAAATAAGTTTAATTATAATTGTTTTGTGGATAAAATAGAAATGACAATTAGTAATAAACAGATGATTGGATCTGGGGCTACTCTCTGTGGCTCAGATCACTGCAATGATGCTCTTTCATAGAGCAGTAGGAGGAAAGAGTGGCCCACAGTTTATTTAATCCATATGATTAGTTAAACCTTAGACCTGAATGTGACCTTAGAAACTGCCACACTTGTCTCCATTCTGCCCCAGTCAAAAGCATTCAAAACACTCTGCATTCCATGTTCCAGTCTTAACAAAGCTGTCATTAGGTAGACATTTGGAAAATTACACTGGTTTAATGGCTGCCTTCCTCACTGGACAGACGTTCTATGAGGGCATGGTCATTGTCTCCATTGGTCAGTGATGGATACTTGCAGTAAACATTGTATCCACCAAAGTACCATAAACGTACAAAGGAAAAGATTCCATAATATATGTCGTCTGTAGAACTGAGCTTCAATTTTTATCATATTATTTTATAAATGTTCTTACTGAACATTTCATTAAAGGTTAGAAACATTCATTAATGGCTACAGATATTTTGCTACTAATGGCCTAGAACAGTGATTGGTTAAAATGATTTTCCGATGTTGATGTCATAAGGTTGGAGGAAAGCTTGCCAAATCTGTCTGTCTTCAACTTTCCTATCACAAAACTATCTCTTCCCAATGGATGTGTTTGGGGGAGTAAATGACAATACTGTAAAGTCAGTATATCTCAAAGCAACTCGTATTTTCTATCCATTCCATGAGAGCAGTACAAAATACAATCTGGCTGTTTGGAGGAATGCATTCATGTTTTCTATAGTAGCATGCTCATAAATAAGTGATTACATTTTGGAGAGAAGAGAGACTTACCATGGGGCCTGGTGGGCCATGGGGCCCTGGTGGGCCTGGTGGGCCTATGATCTGTATGTCCAAAAAATAAACATGGATTTGGTTACTTCATTTAGACAAGGTGGTTTGGCTTGAATCTTTTGCCGGGGTTCTGCTAAGGCCACTAATAGTTGCAGAGAAAGAAGGATACTGGAAGAAGTGATGTGTTTGATTCTCTAGGTTTAGAAATTTCTTCACGAGAACAAAAACTTAGAAAAAAATACAGTTGTTTCACAACAGCCAGAATAAATCAAAACTACATTAAAAGAAAAGGAAGCAACTGATTACCAAGAAATGCTATAGTGCCATAACCACTATTAAACTTTCATATATTTCACTAAGTAACAACAGGGTTCTAAAGAAAAAAGAATGTATGTTCTATATTCACAAAGCTCTATATTCACAACAACAAGCGTTGTGGGAAAACCATTGATTTTCTCCCCAGGATTAGACAGTCTTCTGAAAAATTGCCTCTGGGACATTGTGTCTCTCATTGTACAAGGCCAACAGATATTTCTTCTACAGTTTGACAAACCAATGGGTTGACGGTCTTTCCATTTTTGATAAGCCATCTGACACAGGTTGAACTAGATGAATAATAGGCCCGTTTCAGAGTTTTTCAGAAACCATGGAAGGTTAGCCATATAGACTTACGGAAGGGCCCTGAGGACCTGGCAATCCAGAGTCTCCTTTGTCCCCTTTCATTCCATTGGCACCCTACAAATAACCATTAAGAGAGTTGAGCTAGTCAAGTTATTTCCAAAGTGTAAGAAACAGCTGAAATTTCTCCCCAAACCCATCATACTCTTGATATTTTTATAATATTACACGTATGATAAGTAAAAGAAGGATTTATCTCCCTGCGTTTTAGCCTTAAACAGCAAGCTTCCTCAAGCCCCAGGACTGTGCGTAATATGTGAAATAAAATATAAAGTAAACACAAAGTTAGGTTTGATTGGTTAAACTTATATATTTGCTTAATATATCAGATTATAAACGTTATATTTTTTATGATGACGCTCACTTTCTAAGGCAAAGGTCAGTCTTTTAACTGTTGTCATTGACACTTATTTATACATTTCCTTGTTTTTAAAAAAGATCAAGGGCAGTGAGGTTTTCTATTTTTCGTCCTACTTTTTTTTTTTTTTTTGCAGTTTCCCCTCCCAATTTTCAGTAAATATTATGAGTGACAAAAACCCATAAAAACACCATCCCATAGTATCATACACATAAAGAACACATTCCAGAGTGATTTGTTTTTTAATTGTTTTACGTTGTTCAGTTAATTTTTTTTATCATGGTTTATTTTTAAATGATCAGTTATCACCATCTTATTCATGCTAAATGAAAGTGACCAACTTTATTTTACTGCATTCTAGTGAAAATAATTCAGGAAAACATGAAGTTTTTTTTATAATTCATTGGCTTAGATGCTTTAAAATTTGTTTTAGAAACCCAGCTGTAGTGATTAATCAATAATACTCCAATTATTTAAAACTAAGACTATCATATGAACCATTAGATGATACTGCAGCTTATAATACAATTCTCCTGATAGCTTTTTTAATGTGAACACATCACAAAAAGTATAAACATACCGGTAATCCAGGAAGTCCGATTCCTCCTTTTTCACCTGGCATACCTGGGTCCCCCACATCTCCCTTTGAACCTTTGAGTCCCTACAAAGTGACATGGTTTGCATTTAAGAATCATACTGACCCTTGATAGTTACATCCTAGGGAACACAGAATTCTAGATCAATTTTGTCAATAGATAGGTCCTACACAGAGACGATCCTCATTTTCATTTTTAGGTAGAGTTATTTCTTGGAGCAACCTTCTACACTGAATCAATACTATTTACCTATATAATAAAAGTGATTAAATTCTATGACTTAGGCCATTTAAGTATGGAACATATGAACTTAGGTGTTGACATCATTTCTCTTGATTCCATAGTTTTACCTGGCAGCTAATTCTACATCACCAGTCCTGAAAACAATTTAATGGATTTAATTCTCAAGAGTACAATATACATTTGAACCGGACCTAGTGTTATAATAACAAAGGTCCAAATAAATTTCTCCTATCTTCACCCACTGTACTCCCCTTAAAAGCAGGCAGAAGTTCCCACACCATCAGTTTTCAATGGTCCAATCTACAGACAGGTAAATCACTCACTGCACACTTTTGATCAATCCATGCTTAGAAATACTTCAGCTTTTCCACAATGTTCTTATTTTGTTCTTATGAAATCTCTTTGAGGTGATCCAAGTTGTTATTTTTATTCGCCTTTTTACAGTGAGGAAATAGATAAATCTGTATTTTGAATGCTAACAAATCTGAATTTTGCGATACTAATACTGAAATTAATTTATGTTGTTAAGTGTTTTCATCAAAGAGAACTCAATGTGATATGACCAGATGACCCATTCTTCAGTGGAGATAATCATAGCAAGGGGCTCCAGGGCTATACAACCTATTCATCTTTTCTATACTAAAACCACTGTGGATAGAAATGTGTCTCTTCTTGTTACTTATACCTATTTCATAGCACCTACTGAAGAATCACTCACTAGGTGGGTGAGAGGGTAGGTAGGTGTCTCAGTGGATAAATGAATCTTATTGGTAAGTCAGACCCTGGTTGATTTTAGGAATCTAGTGATAGCAGAAGACTAGCCAACCTACTGCACTTAGTAGCAGGAGAAGACCTTGTAAGGCCTATAAGAAAAAAAAAATCCAGCTATTGGATATTTAGGGACCATGGGTTATGTTGTTACATATGTCAATTTATTTATAATGACTAACAATGGGAAAGGTAATATACAAGCAGGTTTTAAAATTCTAATGTGATCTCTAATTGACATAGCAATCATCTAAAGTCTCTTTAACTACAACGTTTACTTAACGTGATATCATGTAATTTCAACATACATCTCTGATATTAAAATAACTCTTCTCTTAAACTTAATTTCCTTATCTAATACTGTCTTCTAGGAAGTACATTTCACTAACTGCATCAAGAATCCCCTTGATTTCTTATGATCTACTTGATTTTAGCTATTTCTTAGGTAAATAATGGGAGCTCAGAAAAACCAAATAGCTTAAAACTAATCCTGTGATTCGATTCTGAATTTTGAATACTGTTCACAGTCTCCTGGCCAGATTCTTTTTGGCTTATCAGCCAAAGCCAGCCCAGGGCTTGTTTTGGCACATGCTGGATGTTTTTTAAAAATTTAAGGGTTGTTAAAAAAAAAAAAAGTGACAAAGACTGTATGTGCCCTGCAAAGCCTAAAACATTTACTTACTATCTGATCAATTATAGGAAAAGTTTGCCAACCTCTGTTTTGGGGGAAACCCTTGGAGAAACCACCACATTCTGCAAAGCTACTAAAGTGCTGCTTGTTTCTGTCTTTTCTAATGCTCTAGAAAATTAGGTATAATCTTTTTTGCGAAAAGAAAACATTGTCAAAATAACACAAGCAATATCTAATTTTGTGGAAACTATGGTCACTAATTTTCATCTTGAATTATTTGTATTCACTGACAAAAATTAGGCTATTCTTACTAAATTGGTAATAATTTTACAAGTCTATTGAAAGTTTACAAAGGTACCACTGGTAGATTGACAAGAAGTAGTAAGACAAAAACGAAAGCATCATATGGTAGCTTGTACTCGTATGTTTCTGCAAAAAAACAAACAACCAAAAAAAACCTGTCTAAAACTAATTTCTTTTCTTTTGTTTTAAATTTCTTTTTAAAGTTAATGTAGTCTCCAGAACAGATGGTGAAAAAAAGAGAGGATATCATGTATCAACACTCATGCCTTTTTGGCTTAAACCTATAATAAAAGTAGTGATCAATAATGATGCTTTAAATGACAGTATGTATTCTTTGAAAATTACCTGCTCTCCATCAACTCCTGGGATTCCTGGAGATCCTGGCTCTCCCTGTTAAGATAAAAATTGATGGCTTCCTTCCATTTATCATTGGTAGCATACTAAACTAAATAAATATGTTGCTAGTTGGTAACAGCACAATTTGACTTTCAGCAAATGCATCATAATCCAAGAATACTCTTACATCATACCACATATCTAAACTAAGTGAAATAACATTTTCTTGAATATCATGTACAACAATACTTATATGTAGTTGAGATCCAATGTTTTTATTCTTTTTTTCCCATGTGAGATGCTGGCTAAAAAAAAGAATTAGTGAAAGAAAACTGATAGAGATCGTTTGATGGCTTACCATATTCTACAGCAACAACCTATAGGCCTCAGTTTGTTAATTTTTTTTCTTCTGAAACAGACTTTATGATTGTTTGAACCATGGACACAAATTCATAATGATTGCAAATGTGTTACTTTCAGATAAGCCTCACTGAAGGACATAATAAATCAGATAATATCTTAATCCACATAAAATTGCTTTTGGATCAATTCAATTTCCTCTACTATGCTAGGAATGAACTAAATTTAATATTTATATTATGATTTATTAGAACCCTTGACAAACCCAAAATATATAGATTTATGTTTTCTTAACTGAGGATCTTCTATTAAAAACAAACTTAAACAATGTGCTAGAGATTTATTCAAACAACAAATGTCCAGTCACCTTTCGGCTGGAAAGGTACTGAAAAAATTATTTGAAAGGCAAGATATTTTATATCAATGAATTACGTATTTGGATTCCATTATAAATATCCCTGCTTTCCACATTGTGGAAACTTTGTAAAAACAGGTCTTTTGAGGGTGAGTGGCCTGCCTCACAGACAGATTTTCAAGGGAGCTGACTTGAGGCTGTATTTTTCTAGAAAGGCTTGTTTGGTAATGTTATAAACCACGGTATTGGAATGGCTAGAGCTCTTTTCCCTGGTAAAAACTTTAAGAGCTATTGGCCACAGCATGAAATTTGAGCTTCCCAGTGTTTAAGAAGGCATGACAAACAAATGAAAAAAGAAAAGAAAGACATTTCCTTATTTCAGATTTCCTGCTCTTTGTGGTAGCAGCAAAGTTTATTTTGCCACAAACAAGCCTGCTGAGGTTGAATGCAACTGGCTAGCCTTAGTTTCATTCCGTCTGAATACTTGTCAGCACTCTGGGTCCAATAATGATTGCTTTGCTAAACTTTTACCTTTAAAATGTGACCCATGAATATTTAAAAGAAAAACATAATTCATGAGTTATTCATTTATCCTTCAGCCATCGAGAGTAGTTTGTAAAGTTATTGGATGGGCAAGAGGTTGAACACTCCCCGTTTGATAAAGGAAGGAGAAATGGTAATTGAATAGATTCCCATTCATTCTGAAGCTGAGTCCTGAGTGAGAATGGGTTTTATATTTGACTCTGGTTGTATTTGTGGCTCATTGCCATCTGCATTTCACCCTAATTATCCCAACTTTCTCAAGGAGAGATCATGGAAAGCATAAAGGACTATGTCAACTAACTTAAGATCTCAAATACAAGACCATTGTGAGGTGTGAGGGGTGGGACAGAGTGACAGCACAGTGGAAGGGTGGCAGCAGTAAGAGTTAAGAGGGGAAGAATAACCGCTTCCATGTACCCCACTTGTCTAGACATTCATTTGGCCAATTTCCCCATCTTTAAATATCAGCTTGAAGCCATCCTTGATTCCCAAGGCAGAGATGGGTTTTCCCATTTTGATTTTAATCAAAACATTTATTCTATTTGTAGATAATTATTGCTTTACTTGCAATATTACTTTACTTCCTCCCCAGGCTGTAAGCACCTTATTGAAACTCCTTAATATACTTTGGTATCTTTACTAGATATTAGTATTTATCACAGAGTAGAGGCTCAAAAATTACTTATTGACTAACTGAATTAAAAAGTGAATAGCAATTGGATTATAAAACAAGGGGGATGTGGATTTTGGCTAGGTCGTCCTTTTTGCCCCTTTGGGTCAACGGATGGGTACCTTTTGGGCTTTTGTAGGCCTTTGGGGTGTAAAGGAGAGTAAAGTCCCGGATGTTGTTCAGGTTTGTAGGGAATGAGGTACGTATTTAGCACTGGGGAGAATTTTGGTTCTGGAGACTTAGCCAAGTGAAGAGATGAACCAGAAATTCAGACCTTGGTTGACTCTACACAAAGAAAAAAGGAATCTGTATATCTCCTCGTAGGTTGTCTACTCCAGCTCATCAATATATTTAAGATAAGAATCCAGACCGACTTGCTCACCAGGAATAAAGATTGTGTGTGACTGGAGCATTTGTGTGAGTGTGTGAATGTGTGTGTGTGTGTGTGTGTGTGTGTGTGTGTGTGTGTGTGTGTGTGTGTGTGTTACATCTCTCAGGGACCAGAATGTGGTGGAGAAATAGAAAGTTAAAAATGCCAAACTTACATTGCTATACAGGAAATCTGTTTGAAATTAAGATCTATGTTCAAATATATCTCACATAGCCAAAGAACTCAGTAATATTTTACTTTATACTCCTTTTTTTAATAGAAAAAAATTACATTTTTATGCTAGCTTTCTCTGTTTTTAAGTATCTTGAAAGGTAAGTGTACAAAAGCTGGTGTGTGTGTGTGTGTGTGTGTGTGTGTGTGTGTATGATAGACTTAGCAAATAAACTGCTTTAAGAGGCATAAACAAAAAATGGATTTCTAAACTACTTGAATCGACTACAAAAATTCAATGACGAAAGTCATATTTCAACACATGTAACTCAGTTCTGAAAAGCTAGAGTGACTGGCCTCGTGTTAATTGATCAAATGTGCTTGTATAACTAAGCTTTAGATTGGAGGGAAAAATTTAACGCCACCAACAAATTTCAGATATAATCAAGTAATTCTAGGTTTCTACAGTTCATTGCTGGTATGTTTCATTAGATAAGATGTAAATGGCAGAATGTCTGAATATGTATAACAGGATATGTTATAAAAAATGACTCAAAAATAACTCCTAAAATTGTCATTTGTGGATGCATAATGCTAGAGCTTCCCTCCAAAGGATTGGAGGGAAGAGTATTTTTTAGCGTCAGAGTAAATGTTCCTTCGATCCTCCTCTATTTAAATATTTTCCTTTCTTCATATACTACAATTAGTGTTTTTTACATTTACAATTTCTGTAAAACTTGTTCTTCCCTTGTCTAATATTCTGTTTTTCTGAATGTCCTTCTTCTAAATTTAATGCCATTCCTATTTCTCTACTTTACTTCCTAATTTTGCTTTTGTTCTGATCCCTCTTCCTTTAGGCCAAACATGAATTTCTATTCTTAGCTCTTATAAGTAATATTGTTGATCTCAGCTTCTCTAACATTTTGTAAGATTCATTTTCAAAGATACACTTATTTAGTATGGGATTCTCTGCACCACATGTGATAAATGGAAACAAGTAAAATAAGAATAACCTTTGGCCCCTGTAGTCCTTGAGGTCCTGGTGGTCCAGGGGGACCCTAAATCCAGAAGAGACAAAGTTTAAAAAGTAACCAAGCGCATGCATTAAATTTTATGCTTTAAATAAGTACACTATATACCTTCCTAATTTTATCATAATCAAATGTCCCCCAATATTGATTTACAATGATGAAAAATTTCACCAGTTACAGAATTATAAATACTACCTGCTTACACACAAAAACATCAACAAACATTTAGGCCAAAATAATACTGAAGATGCTTTTGAGTTGATTCATAAGACAGTGTAAAATTGCTGTCCCACATTCATTTTGTTGGGTTAAATTTGCTTGCTAATATTATCTGAGTTTCTAGACATTTCTCCTCTCCCCCTCCAAAGGCTTTGATTTCCCGAACACCAAAGAACAAAGCTGTATTATTAAGATAAGGCTAAAGATTTTAAGAAAAACAGCTCCTTTTTTCTTGACATTTTTCATGAAGCACACAGAGTGATTCAACTGGGGCAAATGTTGTAAAAGGTTATTAGCATAAGAAAACATAAAGTTAAACATCAGATAAAAATAATTGCTACATTAGTACCATTATAGGCAGCATGCATCAACATTAAATACAAAGCCACAAACCACAGAAATCATGCAATAGGAGTTACCGTGACAGTTAAGGTGGTAATCCTCTGTTGGGAAAATGCATTGATAAAGACAGTTACCTATCTTGTGTGCCAAAGTACAATAATACATTTCTGAAACAATCAACTTTTTGAACATGTTTTTGCAAGACTGATGTCATCGGAATTGACAAGATACTGAGAGCATATTATCTTCAAAGGAATACAATATATTGTAAAGTTTCTTTTAAAAATTATTTTTAGAAGTTTATTTTAAAAATCTATGGATAAGGAAAAAAGCAAGTGTCAGAATTTTAATTCACCTGATTTAAAAATATTATGTAGTCAAACAGTATGCCCTAGAGGTTTGTGACCTGAGAAATTTCGCTATTCTTAAGAGTTCTTTTCTAGAGCACTTTGATCAGAGAAAACCAACCGAAGTATCTAATTGTGTAAGTGATATTTTTTCTCTTTTAGTCTGTAGTGCATTTGTTGCATTATAATCAGCTGTATGTTTGTGTCTGTGTGTGTGTGTGTGTGTGTGTGTGTGCACGCGCTACACACATGACTAAAGACAGGAGCTGACATGGGATTCATCTAGTTTTTTAATGTAAAGTGCTGTAACAAAATATATTCTCTTAAAAGTATGAATCTCCAAAACATCCAACCCCTAATCCATGAATCGTTTTGGTATTAATCTTTTCTAGTCTAAGTCTGGTGTTAAATATTCTACAGGACCTATAACCACTTCATGAATCATAGAGGGGAAAACATTGTCCATGAGGGGCTCCAGTCATAAATATCATCCAATTACATGTCAACTTGTGAAAACTGGTTTAACACCATCCTTTTGTTTCCAACTGCTCCATTCCAATTTCTAATTCAGGTTGTTGTTGCTGTTTTTTATTATTGTTGTTTTAAAAAATAATCTTAACATTATCTTATTTCAAACAATTAATTGAGTCTCTAGTGACATGGTGTCATTACTCCTTAGAAAAAAATATATGGATGCATGTGTACAAATAGTTCAGCTTTGTACTCTATGATAAAATCAGTTATAGTCATTACAGCTTCAGAGAAAACATAGGAGTGCTTCTAAGATAAAGGCAAAATGACCATGATTTTTATACCATCATATCCGTGTAACGTAAGACACCACTTAATTTATTCTTAGGGGATTCACCTAAAGCAAGAGCTGGATTTATGGTTCCAAAAAGCTACGTCTTTGCTCCTATAAGTAGATGAATCATTTAAAAAAGGCTATTAGAAAATTATAGAGTAGAAATAATTTGTTTATCATTGCCTTCCAATTACATAGTACAATTTTAACTAGAAAGCAGAATCCTAAGACCTTAAAAAGGGAAGGGAGTTTAAAATTTGACCTCTTGGAGTTTTTTCAACATGCTCCATATATGATTCATTCTCCATCTAAACTAGTTTGTCTTCTTTTTTTTTTCTTTTAAATTTAAGGATAACAACATATTTTATGATGAGGTACATAATAAAAGAATATTATTAATGGTAACTGAACTATCTAACAGATGGGATTTAAAGCATCTTGTTAAAAAACTATACCTCTGAGAATTGAAAATTATTTAGGGGAGGTTCCATTGAATTAATAGAACAAATAACAGAAAACTAAATTAATTTCTCAAAAACAGAGCTTTATTACTACTATCTTGAAGCACCAGTGTGCAGACACATAGAGTAAGGCTGTTTGCTCACTTTGGACTTCTTGTATCTGGTTCCTCCAAGTTAAAGCTACATAAACTCAGCAGGATTCTCTCTTGAAGTTGTTCAGTAATGACTTGAAAACCAGAATTTTGGGTAGTGATAAGGAAAGGCATGCCATTCTCTCGTGAGGAATGAAGTGAAATGGGAGGCATGAGCTAGAGTGACTGTCCACTGACGAAGGCTAGCAGGTTGCTTTGTGATTTATTCCCTGAGATGCTTATGTGAATCTCTTTAGAATTAAAGGTTTTTTCTTTCATTTCTCATCAAAATGCAAGCTTAAAATTGTGATTTATACTACAGAACAGGTTTAGTTTAAATGGTGTTGAGGAATTTTAAAAGCTTCAGTTAGGAAATGGAGAGATTTTACCGCTAATTGTGGAAACGTAATTGCCTGAAATAAAAGTCAAAATAAATGGCTTATGGCAAATGTTCATGTAAATAACTTTCAATAGAGGCAACAGTAAAACTTTATATTTCTAATTTGATATTTTTACAACTGTAATACACTCCTGTTTATCTAATTGTCTTAGTTTTTTTGCAGATTTTTTTTGGAGAGGAAGCAATAGCCTAATGAAATCAGCAATGCTGTGAAAATTCATCACTGACTAGAGAATTAGAAAAATCAATGTTGACTACTTCCTCTCAATCTAATAGCTATTTTAGGTTGGTTCATTTTATTAGGGACTTTTAATCCACTAGAGTACCTTATTAGGAAACAAATAAATAGTTTTGAAGTGAAGAAACTAACTATAAGCTATTTATAAGCACAGCATATATACCTATACTTGTCCTGATCAGCCCCTAAGAATGATAAATCTTTAGGTTGAGATATAAACATGAACTAGTTGACTATGATGAATATTGACTTTTTTACAGTCATATAGAATGCAAGGTGAGAAAAAGAAACTGAGCACAAATATCCTTTCATGTCAAGATGCAGATGTCAGAATTTTAATAAAGTAGTGTGTTTAGAAACACAACAAAGAGTGCTCAGGAGCTCCTGAAAAATAATTCTAAACATAACATCTGATTTTATAGACTCTTAAATCTATTCCAAAATATCCTCATTTTCCAGATCAGATCAATGAAGTATAGCTACATTAAGGGACTTCCCCAAAATGACTTAGCTAGTTAGTAGCAGAAGGGAGCTCGAAACAGCTTTCGGTTTTAGGCTAAGAGTAGCTTGCTCCATACCAGGTCCTGTTCATGCACAGCCTGCTTTAAATAGACTCTTTCACAATTTTTTTCAGAAAATGGTCAATAATATTGGAGCTTTCCTTGAAAGGTAAGAGAATGGATATCTCTTAAAGATGGTAGTAAGAATTATGGTAAAAAAAAAATATGGTGACATTGGAAGCAGTTTAAGGGAAATTTATAACACTGCTAATAAAGTTAAAAAAAAATGTGTCCCGATGTTTTATAAGAACTTTGAAAACTTAGTAGGTACACCTAAATGTCTTGTTCTGCTTCTCTCTTTTGTTACATATGTTGTTATCAACTTTTGCGAAAAGGGAACAATTTAGAAATCTGGTTCTAGAACTTCAAAATAGCCCAGAGGCTACTACTCGTGTGTAACCACTTGGACTGAAGAACACGAATTCAGGCTCTTTCCTGAACATACTGACCCAGCAGCATTTCTTTAAGCAGTAAGCATGCTTCTCTTTGTATTTTACCAGAAGAAAAAGAAGGAAAAGAACAGAAAAGGAGGCTGAGCTGAAGATAGATTCTGTAAAAACTATTTATTACTCTACGAGTTAAAAATGGTAGCAAAGGACCCATAGAAATATATGTTTACCATCATTAGAGAATGTTAGTGAAGTCATAAGGATGGGAAAAAAACCAAGCAAGTACAAAACAGCAAATATTTCAAACAACTGATTTGGCTTTCAAGCAAACAAATGGATTGTACATATGAGCTAAGTGTAGTACCTTAGTCAACCAATAAGTTTGTTTGATATTTACACCCAGACCTGTACAGTCAGGCAGGTTGCAGCATACAGAGTGAGCATAAGATACGTTCCCTGGAAGTCACCAAATAACTTCGAGTCCAGTAAGTGGCAAGACTAAAATAAATTATGCAATGTGAGAATAATTAAATGTTAAACAACTGGGCCCTGACTGCTAATGTTTAAAAGGATTAAGAGGAGGAACTCATCTGGATGGTGGCAGTGGACTGTTGGAAAGGATTTAGATGGATCAAAGAAAGGAAAGAAGAATGGGATGAACTAGGCAAAAAGAGGGGGATTTTTACGGCTATGATAAATACGAGCACTTCAGAGGAAAATGTCTGTTGTGGAGAAACAGAAAATTCTGTACAGGAAAGGCAAAACTATAGAGCCTTAAAAGTCAGATAGAGAAGTTTGAGCTTGATAGAGTAGATGAAAAGGTCCATTTAGGTTTCTGAAGAGATTGGAGCCTTCCAAATAGTGATAATTAAGAAAAATTAGTTTTGGAGTGATAGACAGGATAGATGAAAAGGGCGAGGAGGCACTATGGCAGAGGAACTGGGTGAGGGCTTGTTGCAATACTAGACCTGAAATAAACAGGATGGGGACCTAGTTGGAAATGGATAGAATGGGGGCAACTTCAAGAGATACTTTGAAAAAGGAAACAGTAGCATCTGATGAGATATAATGGATGAAGGACAAAGAATAGTTTTAAAATGACTCTGAAGTTTCTATCTCAGGAAATTCAAAGACTTTTGGTATCTTGAACAGAAACTGGTTAGTTAAAAAAGGGACTCATTTGCTAGTGGGAAAGGTATCCAGTTTAATTGTGTGTACTGGTGGAAGTTAATAAGGCAATGGTGCGTCCACACGAGAAACATTCCTAGACAGCTGGAGGTACACACAGATCAGACCTGGCGATGAAAGATTTGGAAGTAGCCATAACATGGAAGAACATGGAGCGATTGTACCAAGAAAAGACCAGAGACTTGAGGATACTAAAACTTAGGTAATGTACAAACGGGAAATACTAAAATAGAGTGGATCCATCAAAGAAGAAAATCTGGAAGACATTAAGAGTAGAGGATCAGAGAAACCGGACAGAAAAAGTTTCAAAAGGAAGATGGGCTAGTATACCAGGAAAATGTCACAGAAAAGTCAAGGGCCATTTGCACAATGGGCTTGGCCTGGAGGTCATTCATTAGTGACCCTTACAAGAGAAATTACAACAGAATGATGATGCAGGCTACAATGCAGGAGTCTAAGCATGAAACGGATAAATAGGAAGCATAGGTAGTGGAACAAGCCACGCAGTCTATGTTTTTACTTAATGGAAGATAAAGAATTGAATAGTGACAGGAATAAGAAATGCCTATAGGAGGACTAGTTATGTGCCAGGTATTCAGCCATTGCTTGTAACAAACCTATGAGGGAGTTACAAACGAGAAAACTGAGGCACAAAAAAGCAAAACAACTTGCCCTAGGTTATGCATTTAGTAAGCAAGAGAGCTGAGATTTGAACCCTGGCAGCTTCAACTCTAGAGGCACGGGGCTCTACATTGCTTTGATAGCTTTACGTTTCAAGTAAGGAGACAAACGTTGGTGAAACTGACACATGGTTTAAACCTGAGGCAGGTAAGACTTAAGCAGATCTGAAGGTAGAGGGGAGAGGAAAGATTGAAAGATTGAAAAATGCTAAGAAATAAAGAGGATAAACTGGGGCAGGAAGAAGGGGATGGGTTCAGCACAGGGAGAGAGTGCTTTGAGCAGTAGAGCCCTCCGGGATGCAAGGGGTGTGGAAGCTGATATTCACACACATTACATGGTACCCACTGGTGTCACTGTCTGTGTCAGGTCAGGGAGCTGTCACTTGCCTGCAAGGCTTCGTGAAGGTTGCCGTTATAGTCTATGATCTCGGTGGCTCCTTGATCCCCCTTCTGACCAGGTGGCCCCTATGAAAAAGACCAACCAAGAGAAAATCCTGGGGGTTAGGCTAGGATATAGAGAGGACCATGGCAAAAACAGAAATAACAGCTTGCAGCTCTCTTTGACCATAATTCCCGACTAAGGCACAACTGTACTTTAGGATACATAATCATGTTAGAATTTTGTCCTTATTTCAAAGGAGACAAACCATTTCTAATTTCCTGTCTGTGGTATGTTAAAGATATGAAATCTTAAAAAATAAAGATATGATTCAATCTCTGAAACTGTTTTCTGAGAATTATAAACTGTAGGCTAATCTGAGTTGACTTGCAAACACTTATTGGCTTTATCCATATTCATTAAAGCAACCCCTAACATTTTCTATAACTCGTACATCGCTTCTTCATTCTTTAAGAAGATAAAACACAGTTTTTGGAAATGTCTGGTGTTCCCAACAGGAATAGCATTCCATTAAAGTGAAACCAAATAGGGAACACAAAGAAGAATACATATATTTTTAAGCCGTCTGCCCTATTCACTAGCTCTGCCAATGAATTTCCATTAGTCATGTCCTAATTCCCTGCCTGTGTTTCAAAAAGGCTCTGAAAGTATGGATCATCGTTTTCTTTATAATTGGGTTAACTGAAAAATTATACTAGTTGGATGGCTATGGGCTTCCTGTTGCTTATGTAGCAGAGGGAAAATAGATTGAGAGTTCTTTAGACCTTCTCGTGAGCTAATTTTTGTGTTTAAATCTATATCCTCACTGCTCTTGGTTACTAGAATTAAAAATAATAGGAAATGGGGGGGTAGCAGCAATAATTATGGTAGTGTACCTCCAGTGCTATTATTTGTTACTGTTAGTCAGGTGCCTTATGAAAAGCCACATAGACATATACTTCAAATCTAGGTTTATAGGAGGCAAAAACTTACATGAGAGACACACTCACCCTTGGTCCCAGGGTTCCAGCGTCTCCTTTGTCTCCACGGTCACCCTTTCCCCAGTGAAAAAAGAAAAAAACCTAATTAGTAGTTGGGCAAGCAGTCTAGAAGTATCTCAGATCTAAGAATGTATTTAATACTATATAGCATCACCCTTAATACAAACTTCAGAAGTGGAAATAACTGGAAGAACAATAACCACTGACATTGCAAATGCTTCTTTAACATGCACCTTGAAGTAAATTAGAATTCCCTTCCAGATAGTAAAATATGTTGGAACAACAATATATATGTTAGCTCTCTCACTAGGGATCTTCAAAAGCAGGTGGTTTCCATGACACCCAAAGTATGCTTGTACCTCTCAGATTGAACCATATTCTTGCCTTTATAAGAAAAGATTTGGGACAAAGGGAAAAACAGCTAACCACTTCAACTGTCTGTCCTCTGAGAAGAAAAGTGTAAATAATCAAGACAGGGAAGGAATGGAGAGCTCATTCTAGGGAGAATCAGGAGGAAAAGTTCACCAGCTAAGTCTGCTTCTGATGATGTTGGAATCGAAGGAAAAGTTTTTCTGTAGGTACAGGCATTTTAACACTCAGAAGGTGCTGAAGTGGACAGCAGCTAGCTGGGACGAGTGGGCATGGCTGAAGGTCGGGGCAGGGCAAACTCAGCTTTCTCTTTATTTTCAGTGCAATACAGAAAATCTCCGAACTTCCATTTATGGTGTTATTACCCCACCTGGAGAGACACCAGGAATAGTCCAAGCCTCAGACTGTACACACATCACTCTGAGAACACTCAAAATTCTCAGAAATCTAAACAGGAACATTGAAGAAAAGACTTGAACCTGTGTAGATTTGTAGGTCCTTTAAAACAGCCTCAAATTTATACAGATCTTTTTCTAAATGGAATTCAAAACATTTTGATATGGCTTTCTACATATTCCTATAACCCGGGTAAGGACCAACGAAGATAAGCAGGAAAAAGGATTATAGTTTTTATCCATCCACATTATGCTAACAACATTGATGATAATAATTAAAATTTCTATAAATGGAGAATTAATAATTTCTGCTCTTTTCCTCATTTTGCGTTCATTTTACCATGTTATTAGCTAATAGCATCTTAAATAACCTCATTCTGCTAACAGTATATAGATAATTGTAAATACCATAGAGAGCATGGAAAAGGAAAGAATTTCAACTGGGGGTGACATTTTAATGCAATGAAAGGAGTCAACTAACTTAAAAGCAAAATATAACTTGAACATATATCACAAATAGAGCCAAGAAATGAAAAATAAGATGTTATCATTCATAAATTAAGTGAATTACTTAATTTTTTCCAAAGAAACTATTCTTATGAAATAGGAAATACAACTTCTCTTAAAGAACAGTCTGAAGCACACAGAACACACCAAACCGAACAAGATGAAACAAACCAATTGTTTGAGATATCATCATAAGGATGAAATTATTGCAGTTCCAGTGTGTGAAGGACTTTAATCTAAAACATGATTCTCTGTGCAAGAAGCAAGGAGCACAGCTCTTAAAAGCCTCACGTTACATTAAAATGATTATCCGGTTACTGACCTTTGACCCCTTTGGGCCTCTAGCTCCTGATTCACCTGGTTTTCCCTATTATAGGAGCATATGAAGATGAACAAGAGAAAAACACACAGGAGATAAGAACAGAAAAAAGAAATTAACAGTGACTCAGAACAACGAAGAATGGAAACACTTTATTTAACTGCCACAATATCTGGCTCCATGTAATGGTGGCTATTAAAACACTTAGCGTAAGTGTCAACACTGTATCATTGGTTCATTCTCTGGTCTCCCTATCAACTTTCATTCCATTATAAGTGAAGATTTCCCTCCCACCAGTGGATAGGAAGAGCTCTGTGACTAATTCTCATTAGTCTTAACAGTGTTTGCATAGATTTCCTTTTCATCAAAGACTAAATCATTTCCTGTGTCTCTAGGATGGGTTATTAAAATAAAGTGTTACCATATTAGTTTACAAGGAGTTTAGAGGAATAAAGATTAAACAGTCAAATAAATCCTTCGCTCTAATGTTTTCAAGGTGTGACCATCAAGTTACCACCGAAACTTACACAACACATAGCAATACTTTCTCAGTGTTTTAATACCCAGTGAGTGGTAATGTGTTAATGACAGTACCGCCCTCTTTACAGTCGGATGTGTTATTAAATCTGTTCATTGAAAAGAACAGAGAAACCTGGAAAAGTTGAACTGTAACATCCCTTTTGAAAAGAACCCATTTGTATCTACTTCAATAAATTATTTGTGATTTTGGCTATATTAATATCTGTTGAGGAACTTTTAAATTTTACTTTCATTTTGCAAAGCAAATGGCACACATTCCCAAACCAAAGAATGTTGTTTTCCAACATAAGAATAACTGACCTTTTGTCCAGGGGTTCCAGGCTCCCCTCGCTCACCTCTTCCAGGAGGCCCTGCCTCCCCTCGTTCACCCTGTCACACATTGCAAAGCAGGTAAATGGCAATCCCCCTCCCCTCCCCTCACCCACAGCTGGCAGATTAATAAGGAAGTTGAACAAAACCAAAGAAAGCGGAGAGTTGCCATTTCTTTGTCACGTACCCAGCACTGTATTAATCTCAGCATGAATTATCTCATTTAATAAAACAATTGTTCAATCAACTGTATTATTCCCATTTGCTAGATAAGGAACTGGGTTGGTAAATGCCTGTCAGATACCAATGTTGGTAAATAGGAAGACCTTTAAAAGGACTTGATAAGGGCTGTCACAATACCTCCAATCAGAAATAGACACATATTTCGTTCTGTAGCCACTTTCTAAGTCCTACAGGGAAGAAGCATGACGAAGTGGTTGAAGCTGTATAATGGCCTCAACTTGTCAGGCTTTGTAATCTCACATTCTGGGTCTTAACCCTGGCTCTGTTATTTACCAGTTCTCTGTTTTGGGGCAACTTAGTTAAGTTCTGAAAGCCTCAGTTTCATTTGTAAAATGTAGAAAAGTGTAGAACTGATCTCATAACTTATAAAGTGCTCAGCATGGTACAAAACACAGCGGTGTTACAGCTTTTTCTTCTGTTCACATCTCTGTGAAGTATGAACCTGGTCACTGCCCCCAACAAGCTAGATAAAATCCATATGAACAAAATAATTAAGAATTCAGGAGTAATGCAGGGCCATATGTGAGAGAAGAGGAAACCCTATAGGGTTTTCAGTAATCCAGACTGGCACCCTGAAGGTGAGACGTGAACCATGTCCTGAAGGATGAGAAGATGTATTTTATAATTTTTGTTGTTTATGACCATGCTATTAATGAGTGCAGGAACTGCTGCACAAACCACTTTACACGCATTATCCTATTCAGTTCTCAGAACCAATGAGAAACGTGTTAGTATTTAGAGTCTACAGATGAGGAAACTAAGGCTCAGAAAGGTTAAGTAACATTTCCAAAGTCACAAAGCTTTTAAAAAAGAGAGCTGTCTTTAAAATGGATTGTGCTCAATCTTCAATTTTTGTATAAGTATTTTCGTATGTTAATCTTTAGAGCATCACTGGTCCTTTTCTTAGGATAAATTCATAGTTGGGGAATTTCTGTGTCATAAAGTAAGAACATTTTAGAAGTTTGTCAAATCACCCTCCAGGAAGACGGTGCTGATTTATACTCCCTGAGAACAGAGTAGCGTGTCTGGCTTCCTGCATGATGGGTGGAATTTCAATAATCAAACAGATTCTGAATTCAGACGGGTGACAGAATGTTTATGGATGAGAATGGCACCCTCCTCACTGAAGGAACTGAACATCTTGAAAAGGAGAAGAAAGTAGGATTGGATCTGTGATGGGTGATGTAGGGCTTTAAATTCCATCTGTATCGTTCCCTCTCTGGGAAGCCTTTGTGGTTTTACAGGGGAGGTGGGATAGGGTTGGGCAAGGATGAAAGAAGACTCAGTGGGTTTCCCAGCATGAATGGAAGAGAGTGCAAAAATGGACAAGGTGGGAGAAAAGCAAAAGACTTGATTGGATGCAGGAGATGGAAAAGACGCTCCAGAGGGATTTTCCAGATTAGAGACAGAAGCCCTTCTGTTTATATATGGAAGTCTTATTTTTAAAAAGTACATATTTGGTGTTCCTCTTAATATTTTACAGAAGAGTTCTAAAATAGTAACCATAAGCTTATTTTAGGGGAAAACAAAAACCTTTGAAAATCGTTTATCTCTAGTACAACATAGGAGTAGAGTCTATATATCTTTGCCTAGAAACCCTTTTTAATTTCAGTGCCCCTAATGAGTTGGTTATCATCACTGGACTTATATTATTTGTTTGTTTACTTCTTTCTCTCCTCCCACCCTCCCTCACACATAATGGAATGTAAGCTTCAGGAGAGTAGAGACTGTTTTTGCTGCATTTACTCTCTATTCTCAAATACTAGCAGAATGTCTGGCAAAAACAAAAGCAAAAAAACAACAACAAAACAACTGATCTAATGAATAAACAGTATTATTCAAAGTATTCTAAATTATTGGGAATAGGCCCCATTTCTTTACACTAATGTAGGTCTCTCCCAGGACTGAGGTAAAGCTGAGGCTACAGCAGTGTAGAAACAGATGTTTAGATGCCATTATACATCTTCCTTCATTATGGTTTCTCTACTATGTTGGGGGTAAAAAATGCAGGATTAGTTTATTTTTTTAATCTGAATTGAGTGGTACAAATGCAAACTGCCGACACAACTGAAAAAAAAAAACTAGTGTTTGGCTGGATGAGATTTTTAAATAATCATGACCTTTTTCGTTGTGATACCAAATTCATGTTAAATAGGCAATTTAGGTGAAAATAAACTTCACAATATTATTAATAAAATGAATTTCCTATCCACATCCCTTCCTGTGAAAAATACAAAACAGGTACAGCACATTCTTTACTTTTACTGGGAATTCAGAGTAGTATCTACTATAAAATTATTTGGTCTGCAAAATCAGGCTGGGTTCTTCATGAACAGTAATTAATGTTGATTTTATGGCTCTCCATCTGGGTTATTTGGGAACTGTGGAATAGTTTAAAATCAGTGAACTAAAGAAAAGATATTTAGGGATAAACTCCACTCTGTACTGCCTGTGTTTCTTCTATTTTCCCTTGTTTAGCAAACCAAATGCCGCAAACATTTAGAGGTATAGTTCATTCCTGGCTGTCGGTGGGACTGACCAGGTTTCCACTATTTGTATCTATCCATGAGGGCGCCTTCCTTCTCTGAGGCTGCAAGTCTGAGTAAGTACAACAGTTCTTATATGAACACAGAATGCTCATTATTCTCTTGCTCTCTTTCTCTTTTTATTCCAGAAAGTGTGTTTCTTGTGTGAATCTGTTCAGGCTAAAACAGGCATTCCTCATATTTTGTTAATAAGCCTGACAGCTCATTATGTGAAAAAGAAATTGCTCGAACAAACAGCAATTTTGCTTAAATTTGATCGAGTCTCAGTTCCCCTTAGGCCACACAGTTTCCATTTACTAGGATTAGAGTTATTTTCTTTTGACCAGTGGGAATGAGGACTCCTCTGTCAGAACAGACCATGAACACATTTCTCTAGCTCCTGGAAATCATCCTGGCTGATTTCTGGTGAATGCAACACATATTAAGGCAAAGACTGCTATGGTTTAAAAATAAAAGCATGTAGTTTGATCTAATTTTGCCCTTTCTTTGATTCATGAGTCTGTCATGAGTCAGGTTCCATCCTCAGAACTGTACCATTTTATGTTGTAGTGTGCAGTTAAAAAGAGAACTACAGGCCTGGCTGTATCCACAGCAACATAATTTTTTTTATATGGTGGTATATAGATTGTGCTTTTAGCGCTCTCTCTAGGGTTGCCAAGTGGAAGATCCTGAGATGGTTTTCATTACAGAATCTTTCTACAGACGTTATTCAGGATGGAGCCTTTTGGGACGAGGCACTTAGGATTCTACATAACATCAGCACTCCCTGACATCTAGGAAGTGATGCAGGAATAATAATAATGTCTGATTTACAAGTCTACACTAAAATCAACGATAAAGAGCAGGAGCTAATGGGTTCTAGCTCACGTCCTCAGAGTTTCCCCCCTTTTCCAGATGACCAGGAAGCTAACAGCAGCACATCAATTTAGGAGCAACTTGGGGGACAATTAGAACAACTAATATATTCCACGTTTGTCTTGACTAAAGCTTTCTAAAATTAATTGCCTATTTCTCTACTTAATATGGTATCCCCATCAGAAGTGTTAGGAACGGGTGGTAGGCTGCTTTAGTTTTCTACGAGGCAAAAACATATGGTCACCTAAATAGTAAAGTTACCCCACATTTCTTGGAATATAATGGACTGAAAACATGACAAAAAAATTCAGAAAGAAATGAAGGGAAAAAGACTCCACTCACCTTTGTTCCTGGTAACCCCGGTAAGCCTGGCTCCCCCTGAGGACCAATGAAACCTGGTTCTCCCTTTAAAAAGATGGGCATATGAGATAATTATTCACTTGATAATAAGTAAGTAAACTGATTTCTTTCTACTGGGATTTTACTCCTTTGATTGTATACAGTTTTCTTGCTGAGATCCAGCTACTGACTATAAAATTAATCAGATTAGGTTTTGATCAATGAAAATAGTTGGAGCAAAGCTTTGGAGAAACTTTAGAAGGCAAAAGTGGCAAAGCAACCACATAGATGTCTTTATAATTTCCTTTGTCACCTGTAATCCAGTGCTTCTTACCCATTTACCAAATCCAGTTATGCCTGGGCAGCTGTGGTAGGTGGCCTCTAAGATAGGCATAAATGATTCCACCTCCTGGTGTTCACGCCCTTGTGTAATGCCCTCTGCTTGGGTGTAGACTGGATTTACTGACTCATATCTAATGAACAGAATATGGCAGAAGTAATGGGACACCACTTCTGAGATTAAGTTATAGAAACATTATGGCTTCCATCTTGGGGGCTCTTTCTTGTGCTCTCTCACTTGGATTATTTGCTTTGGGGAAAGCAAGCTGCCATGCTGTGAGCAGCCCAATAAAGAGGTCCACATAGTGAGGTCCGAGGTCTTCCAACCGCCACATGTGTGGACTTGGGAGCAGATGTTCCACCAGAGTAGTGTCTTCAGGTGAGAACACAGCCCTGCCTGACAGCTTGACTGAATCCTCACGGGAGACATCGATCCAGGGGTATCCAGCTGAGCTATGCACAAATTCCTATTCCTCCGAAATTGTGAGATGTGAGATAATTCTTGTTTTAAGCCACTCCAGTTTGGGGGGTGATATGGTATACAGCAATAGATACCTGAATAATGGACGTGGCTAGGGAAAAGATTCAGAATGTTCAGCACGAAAGGAAAAATCTCTCTCTTTGCCATACCTCCATAACCTCTTCACTATCTGGAGGAAACCCAGTTGTGGTATAGTAAAAACTATATTTGGTCTTGTTCCTGGTTCCTTGCACAGAGCTCCTAAAGACCTTGGAATTTCCTAAGTGATAAGAGTAATAGAAGAATCTTTTGTTATTCTTAACAAGCCCCTTTCAAACATACCTGAGTTTATGCTAATGAAGTGACTCTTGGTGGCCCCTAGATGGCTGTAGGATGGTGGCTGTGATAAGAAGGTGAAAACGTCCAGCCCTTCCCTGCTCTCACCATCTCCAGAGAGGGGAAAGGGGCTGGAGACTAAGTTCAATCACCAGTGGCCAAGAATTGAATGCATCATGCCTACAATGGAACCTCCATAAAACCTCCTAAACAATGCGGATTGGAGTTGGTGAACACATCCACGGGCTGGCAGGATATTGTACCCCAACTCCATGGGGACAGATGGCACTGTGCTCGAGGCCCTTCTGATCTTCACCCTGTGTACCTCTTTATATGGCTGTTCATTTTTATCTTTTATAATAAACTGTAGTAGTAAGTATGGCATTTTCCTGAGTTCTACGAGTTGTTCTAGCAAACTTGAGTGGGGGTAGGAGTGGGTGGTTGTGAGTACCCCTGAATTTGTAGCTGAGTTAGACAGAAGGGCAGGTAACCAGGGGACCCAGTATTTGTGATTTTCGGCTGAAGTGAGGGCAGTCTTGTGGGACTGAGCCCTTAAATCTGTGGAGTCTAATGCTAATTCTGAGTAGTTAGTGTCACAGTAGGATTGAATTATAGGACACACAGTTGATGTCAGAGAATCAGAGTTGGATAATCAGTGTTGGAAAAGACACTGCTATTTGGTGTCAGGAAACACCTGAGACCAGTGTTCACATTTTCCTGACTATACTATCCATAGTTTTATTTTCTTTTTAAAAATGTGAACTCAAATGTAAGCGCTTAACTTCCTGAAATCTATAATGAAGCAAGAAATGCAATGGTTCTGTTCCCATATTTCCTGTTTTTTCATTTTTTTCCCAGCCCCTGTTGGATTATTTCTAGAGCAGTTGCTAATATTGTTGATCCATTTGATTTTTTTCTAAGGTAGCGATATTTTAACATTTGTTTTTTGATACTTGGAGTTGAGTAAGAAGGAAGATACAGAGAGGATGTTTTATAAGAAATGTTAAAATGTCATCAAATATTTTTGAAACAAGTGAGCTTTTAAAATATGCTGTATAAAATCTTGGGTATTGGGTGGGAAACAAATTGGTATCACCACCACAAAATGTATCATATTGATATATAACACAAATGGATTTATCTGTAGCTCTGATGCTCATGGTACTTGTTTAAGGGGGAAAAGGTAGACGGGAACTAATGCTTTAGGTTTATTTGTGAAATTTCTCTAACTCTGTTCTAGCTGTGCCCATGCCCTCGCACATATTGGAAAGGAGAATCTGAACAACTAATTTTGGGTGGATCTCTTAATGGTCTAAAATGAAAATCAATTCTATTCATAGAAAGCAATGATGACTATGCTACTTCTTGTGAAGGAGTTTAACTTGTTATTTTAAACAAAAAAAAATCATAAGGAATACATTTATTTACAAGTAAGATATTTCTCCCAATACAATTATATATGTAAATATATAAATATTCCATCTCCACCCTCAAGAACAAAATTGTATTAAAGTCAATGTCTATCATTAGTAATAACTTACTGTCATGGAAATATAATGCAAGTTAATAGGTCGAAAGTTCATATGTAGACAAGACTCTTGCATATCTTCAAGTAGAAATAAAATGATTTAATGTTTAGCAAAGCAAATAGAAGCACTATTAAAGCATACTAATAAAAGAGAGGAAAAAACAGCAAATGTTGCAAAAATGTATTTCTTATTCATGTTAGTGCTTAGTTTATAAAAAGACGAAGCATGCAGTTTCATAGTTCACAAACAAACAAATAAGGCTTTGTGATCTCAGTGGTCAGACAAAAGTGGTTTTTTTTTTCTTTTAAAAAACAGAACATAAATTCTCCTGAGTAAATGCACAGAAAGTTCTTTTAAACAGAATGTTGAGGGGAAATTTTTTTTTTCAAGATATAAAGTAAGCAATGCATTTGACAACCACAACAAATTTAGCACAATTAATATTGGCTAATTCTAAAGACTTTGAGTATGATTATACCTTATCCCGCCACTCGAAGAAACTTTTTTTCATCATATCCATATATGATATTTATTTATTTCAATTTATTCAAGGAGAAAAATAGCATACTTAACTTTAGGGTCACAGTTTTATGTTTATTTAATTCCAGAACTTTCAATCACTTTAGAAACATTAGCTCCATCCTTTCTATACCTTCGCAGGATGGGGAGGAAATAATCATTGGTCTCTTTTTTCGTCTCAGGCTTGAAAGACAATTGTGGAAGTAAATAAGGCATAAATGTGTGGATTCATGGTCCTGATTGAGTCTGTTGAACAGTTTCTCACCTTCCTAAGCTTATACCAGAGGTTCTCAAAGTGCCTTTTCACTTGTCCTTATTAGTGTGCAGAGAAGGGAAAGTTAATTGATATGGTTTCAGATTCCACGTCACCTAACCTTTAAGAAACCACCACTTGTAGAGTTTGAGGTAGGATCAAAGAAGAATATCTATAATTTTATGGAGAGACTTTATTAAAATAATCTACCCTTATCCAATTACATATCTGTACAAGGCTGGTTTTTCTTCATATATTTCAACCCAAAACAACAAATTCCAACAGATGGAATGCAGGTATGAGAATCCAGCAGCTTTCTATTAAGCCAGACATTAAAGAGATTTGCAAAAAATAAAAAATAAATAAAAAAGTAAATGCCACTTTTCTTACTGAAGATTCAGCTATATTTCATTAAACATGTTATTTAATTAACACAGGATGGTTTTTTTTAATTTCTGAGTTTTAATTTCTAATACAGAAATGTCAATAAATATAACCTACATAAGCAACTCTCAATCCTCATTTTTAAGTGTGTGAAAGGGTTTTGAGACCAAAATATTTTAGAATGGTTGGTACAGAATTGAGTTAAAGCCTAGCTTTGCAAGCTGGAATCTAGAGGTGCAAAATAATGGAAGATTCTGGCATTGTTAGGGGTGGTTTAGTTAAGACATATTATTATAAGATAATGCAAGCAAAGCACTTAGCATGGTCTCTAGAATAAAGTAAGTAAACAATAAATGTTTGTTATTATCACTGTCTTTATCTATTGGCTCAAAAATGTTAGCTATCATTATTATTAGTAGTAATAGTAATAGAAGTATTATATCTCCCCAACTAATTGGTAATATAAAGGTGACTTCTTGTTTCTTTACAACCTGGATGGGGCTATACCCAATACCCCTTCAACTTCTTTTAAGAAGTAACCCTGTATTTTCACAGGTGACTATATCATCAATTTATGATATAACATCCAATTGCTAGAGCATTTAGGATTGCAAAACGAAAATTGTAGAGAAGTGACAGGTTTACTATGACTAAGGAAGGGAAAGGAGAAAATAGTCATACCTATTGAATTTTCCTAAATAAATGCAATCCTTTAAAAAAAAAAAACTTGCCTTTTTGATAAAGGCTGATGTAGAGTTCAAAATTTCTACAATCTCCTAAAATGTCTAGTAGAAAGGCTATGACAATATATTGTTCTATGTGATAATATATTAACGTGATTAAAAAAAAAAGCTAGTGATTATTCTACTGTAGTCACAATTCCAGTGAACCACAATAGAGGAAGACTGGATCAGGGAAAGGTAGGGGAAAGCAACTGAAACATGATTCAAACACAAAACAATTTGGGGAAATCCTCTTTGGAGTAAAACAAACACAAAAATGAGGTTATGTAAGTTTTCAGGGCAATAAACAGGAGAATAACTATAAAATGATTCTCAGAGCTGTTTTTTACATATCTAATCTCATTTAATTAAGGAGAAATAGGAGATTGCTACATTGAAAATTATTCACATGTGTTCATCTGAGTAGACAGGTGGGAGTGAGATCCAATACAGGAAACTGGCACTACAATGAAATTAAGCTCTTACATTACTTTTAATGAAGAAACAACTAAAGCTAGAGGCTTTTTTTCTTTTTTCTTTTTTTTTTTTTGTTTTTTTACAAAAAAATTACCTGAACTAGAAAATCCAAATTATAATTTCAGTGAGTTATTTTAGGAATAACATGGGAAACATACGGCAGAGATCCTCTGAAAAGGGCAGATGCTGGCTGTCATATTCAGGGAAACACGGATTTACAGAGGTAAACAGAAAATAAAATAGTTCCACAACTGACGTGAAAAGAATAAAATACGGTATTTTCTGGAGCAATATTAACCTTTTTAGTTTATGATATGTTCATTGATTTTTTTTTTAATGATAACAAAAAAAGTCTAAGAAAAATGAGGAAAAGGCAAAGGCTGTAAGCACTGGTTTATCATGAACACCGGGGCACCAATGAATAGCATACATTACGAAGAGCACTAATTATTAATACTTCAGAGCCACTTTTTTTCTCTCAAGTTTCATACATACACACACACACCCACACACACACACTTTTCTCTCATTTTATATATATAGTCTAAATTTTCCTCCATCTATCTATTTACTCACCATTTCTAGTGAGGTAGCATTTTAAGTGTTCACTTTTGTTATCAGTGAGAACAAAATCACAAAGTCAATTGGGATTCTATTCATATTGGTGCTGCTGATTGTGTGTGGAAGGGAATTAAAAGAATGATGGCAACCAACTGACCGATCTTAAAATGCCACTGCTTGCAAAGTTAGTGCCTAACTACAGAAAGAGAGAAAAGTAAAAAGAAGGAGGAGAAGAATAGTAGAGGAGTGCAGGGGGTGGAGACAGGAGGAAGATGGGGCAAAAAAAAAACAGAGAGGAAGAAGCATCTCAAATTTTCTGTTCCTCTATCATGGCTATAACAATTGAATCCAGGTTTAATCTGTTGTTGTTTTTGTATTGTTTTCACTGGTCTGGAAACGTCCAACTAGATCTACCCTTGGGACAAACATAGAAAAATATAAACAATATCACGTTTAACTCTTAAACACAAAGCTATGATTTAACGAAAGCCTGTAGATAAAATATATACAACACTATTTATCAGAACCCTTAACATAATCCAAAATGTTAATCGCTAAAATATAGCCGGCACCATATTTTGCTACACAAACCACATGTTAACCAGTGATTTAAATGGTTGTCAGAGACAGAGAAATCTCAGCCCTGTTAGTGCTATTGTAATATGGCACTAATGCAGCATCAAATCTCAAAATGAAGAAAAATTTGGTTAAATTTGCTGGTCTTGTCCCGGATATTGTATCTGATTTCTTCCTGAGTTGTTTCATGAGTTTTGTCTTTTGTTTATAGTTAACATTAATTACATAGCTCACCACCAATAAGTTTATAACCTAGATTTCAAAACCAAGACTGTAACACATTTCCCTGTGTTGAGCTGGTAGAAAAGATGAATAATCAAGTAGCTGTAGTTTTGAAAACTAAACTGGGACTCAGGTTGGGCACTAGAGATGCTATGAATTCAGGAGGAAGCACAGTGCAGACCTAGCAGTAAACTGCTGGAAGCAGCTGCAAGGGCGAGCGGACCCATCTGAAAAATCTCACACACGTTGCTAATTTGAATGAAAGCTTTAAACAACCAGGGCACATAAAGATGCAGAACAAAGTCTGTGGAGAATAGCTATAGCTGAGATCAAAGGTGGATCTCCACATGACCATGAGCCTAATGGTCTCACATTGATCTTTCCAACTGTAGCTAACCATTTCAGCAGCCACAACTGAACCCGGGGTCCCTGTGACTTTGATTCTATTTCGTTTTAAATCCTAGCTCTAGAAATCTCTCTCTCTCTCTCTCTCTCTCTCTCTCTCTCTCTCTCTCTCTCTCTCTCTCTCTCTCTCTCAATGTGCCCTTCAGAGATCTAGCCTTTCCCTGATAACCAGCAACCCCTGAGACAGTGGAAGACAGTAGCCCAGACCTGACTAATGGTCACGTGGTCAGGACCTCCGGCAGGCTAAGATAACATCTTGATCTAAGCTATGTTTCAGTTCCTGAGCCCTGGCAACTTTCCAATGAGACCAACAGAGGAACTCCAGAAAAGCCCTCAGAACTGTCCTCAAGACCTGAAGTGATTCATTACCCTTCTCTCACCTCCAACCAATCAGCTCCCAGCACGACTTCGAACCCCTAACCCTTGGTGTCTTGTGATTTTGCTCCATATACCTGTAACCTACAAGCCATCGGGGAGCCAGGTCTTTCAGCACTAGCTTACCTGTCTTTCTGGGTTCCGTGCATTTCCTGAAATAAACCTCTACTTGCTTTGCTGCAATCTCCTGCTCCTGTCTCCATTGGCTTTGATGTGTGCAGGCAAATGAACCCTTGAGTTCGGTAACACAACTTTGATCTTGTAGTATGAAGCTCAATAAAAATAAGTCACAGTAACTAATAGGTACTATATTTGAAATAATATTCTATTTTCTCACCAAACAAAAGGTTCCCTTGCTGATTAGAGTGTCAGTATTAGAACTCTCTCTCTCTCTCTCTTTCGCGTGCTCTCTCGCTCTCTGCTTTCTTTCATAAGTTGGCAATACGTACAGATTTAGCTATAAGAAGGTGGTATCTATTCACTCTGTAAGATTAAAAGAAGATACCACAAATATAAGATTTTGACTGAAGCCACTTTTGCTCAACTCATTTGGTATTACTTTTTAAAAATGTAAACAATCTATTGAGATAGCTTAAATTCTGTGTATTCTGTACCCCCCAAAACTCCAAAACAAAACAAAAATCCCCCCAAACAATGCAAACAATTACTATCTTTATAAAACAAGAGGGCAACAAAACCTGGCCTTCTCTATTACATAAAGGCCAGGGAAAGCTAGGAAATGCCTTAAGAACATGACCTTTTTCTGAAATCTAACAATGACCACCAATAGTCTCATTAAGTCTTAGAATTTTGTAACACAATCTGAGTCTGATTTTTCTTCAAACTCACCTTTAATACATAGCAAGGAAGTATTTCAGATGACCTTTATCTTTTAAATGGCTATTGGGACAGTTCACCTAACACTTTTTTTTTCAAGTTTACATAAAGGATGCCCTTCGTATAGATAAGAGGACTCAACAAATTCAGAGATGGACTTGTTAGTCAAGGTGAAAAAGGAAGAGAGAGCTTCATTCATACAGAATGGCTTACCAGATGTTTCCCTATAAACTTCCAGAACTTACCATCTGTTAAATGGAAGGGTGGCCAGAAAGTCCTAACTGATTAGCTCTTGCCCATAGAAAAATCTCTGGTTTTTCATTTAATACCATTTGTTTTATTTTTATAAGTCATTATCAATTAAAGGAATAAAAGATATCATTTTTTAACCTGTCTAAAAAAACCCTCTAATATACCAGCTTAAACCAAGTCATGTTTTCCATGATATTTATTATCCCCAAGCAGATCCAATTTTCATTGCCCAAAAAAAACAGTACAACAGGGCTTGAAAAATATGTGGTGATTTGCCTGGTTGCTAAAAGCATCACCAATAATTTTGATTAATGTGTCTTGACAATGAATGCATTAGCCATACAATATTATTCTTGCTTAAAGGCTAATTAGAATTCAAGTCAGCTTGATACCTGCTTTTGAGGATTACAGCAAGAACATTTGTTGTAATAAGAACCTCCAGGCAGCCAGTTTTGATAATGATTGATTTGTAAAATTATTGAGGGGAAAAAAAAAAGAAAGTAGACTCTGTCCCCAAAACACTTATTTCCCTTAAGGATCAAATTTGAGTATAAATTAAAACATCTTGGTGGTTATGATGGAAATGAACTACAATAGCAGGTTTATTTAAAACCCAGAAAACATACCTTTCTGCTTTTTTTTTTTTCTTAACAGGATTACATCATAAAAGCACATTTGGTGTATTTATTGGAGGTTTCATTCTGGCTGCTAAGCAATCTCTGATTTCTGGTTGTATGAATTTCTTAATTGGACTCTTAAATTATTCAATTGCTCAGATGCACTTTGTGCGAGCACGAAATAATTATAAGTAACAATAACACAACACTATCCTTTTAACCAGTATTTCTTCCTTTTCTTCTTTCTCTTAGGAATTTATTTCATATTCTATGTTACTTCCAAAAACTTTCCTCTGCTATTTGTAAAACGTGAGTTGATGTTTCGGAGGAAGGAAACTCATTTTCAGTGGATCCTAAGAATGCCAAAGTAAGTGTTCCTGCCACCTGTAAAAGTTAGTCTTTATATGCCTTGGTGTCAAGGATGATTTCATATAATGAGGTACAAAGAGTTAGTTACTGTCTCATACCCTTCCAATCCTCAAGTTCTTGATCTAAATGTCAAATTTTCACCAATGGAGAAGCCAGAACAACAATATCAAGCTTTGAGGGAAAAATACCATAAAAATTTCTTTGCCAATTAAATGATTTGTATGTTTTTTTCCTGATTTGATGTAATTTTTGATGTATTAGGTCTCCCTACTGTATTAATTTTACTATGCTATATATTTTTTTTCCAATTTACTTTTTGAATGTGATGAGATAAACTGGTGGTCTACATTGAAAGGAGAAAGGCAAGCACTGAAAATCAATATTTGTAAAAAAATGTCTTGGACTAGGCAACACCTCGACTGGGGCCTAGAGAATTTCCTTATTAAATGTCGTTTTCCTTTTGCTTTTTGTGTGAATAGGGTCGGGGAAGAGAACTTGGACAATACCATATCTTATGCCCAGAACGGTGTGTTCCCTCAGCTTTTGCTCCTGGAGTACATTTGGGTTATAGGAAAAGGAGAATACTGTGATGTCGTGGTTCAAGAGAAAGCATGTTACCTTACTGCTCTTAGCATTCACCTGTCACTGCAAAAGAATTTACATCCATTAACCTGTGGAGTATAATGGCTTTATGTTCTTTAGGTTAAAATTACTCACATGAGGAAAAACTATATTGAATAGGTAGGTGTATAACCAATGTTTCCAATATTCTGAGCTGCTCCAAGAGGAAGAAAGAACAATAGCTAAAATTCGTATAGCATTTACTTTATGCTTGGCAATATTTTAGGAGCTCCACATATATTAATTCATTTAATCCTCACAACAACCCTCTGAGTTATGGACAGTAATGATTCTCATTTTAGAAGGAAATTGGAGTGCAGAGAGGTTATGAAACTTGTCTAACATCAGGCTATAGATTCAGAAACTGCTGAGGGGTCGGACCAGGACCTGGAGTTGGTGATTTGGTTCTACATTCAGGACTCTTCATCCCTGTTCTATTTCTCCTTAATTACTAGGGTCATATAATCACCTGAGGGCTAAGTAATGTATCTACATTTTTCAAAATAAGCATAGAGAGAAAAGCTTTTTAAAATAGGAATTTTAAATCTTACTCTTTTATGTAATACCAGGAAAGCTAGTTACAATAAGTTTTGCCCATGAAAAATACATCTGAAGGCTTGTTTATAAAAATAATTTTCTGAGCTCAAATCTTATTCCAGAAGATTAGTCTGCATGGTACATTGTGCATAATTTAATTTTCCCAATTGAACATCTTGACACTATATGAACCATGAATGCATGAAATAGGAATTTCAAATGTCTTCCACATGGTGAGAGGACTTTCCAGTACTTGTGCCGGAAGCTTAAGTGTAATTTGAAATTAAGTTATGCCTGTTCTAAGTGACTTTTATTATGTATGCCTAAGGTATTAGCACTATTCTCTGAGTGGGACCCTGAAGTGATAGATAGACAAGTCTGCTGTCTGTCTTTAGGCTCTTTGCTCATTTCCTGAGAGCTGTGTGGAAGGCATTTGGATGCTCATTAAGTTTCCAGCCATTCCCCGAGAGCAACAGGTGGCAAATCAAAGCTCCCCGGTATGTCATGGCTGCTTTCCTCAACGTCTTGGAAATAATGGATGGCATTTGCATGCTCTCTGTAGTACCAGCAGATAAGAAGGAGATGAATAGCAACAGGAAGTATTTCCAAAGCATAAACAAACACAAGTCTAGGGAGGTTATGACTAATGTTCTTGCTACCACGCTTTCAAAATCCACACACGGTGGTTTCATCTTTTAAATATTGTTATGCTTTCAAACTATAAAATCATGCTTAACTCTCCTGTGGTTAGCTACCTAATTGAAGCAACATATATTAAAGGAATAAAGAATATCCCAAGTAATGAAGCTATATCATAAAATTATAAACTATTAACTCTACATTTATAAACACCCAATGACTACTAGGGACTATGATATGTTCTTAAAATGTTTCCTTTACAAAATTACTTATTGATACTGAGCATTTACTACATTATGAGGAAAGCTTATCATTCACATCTTGAACTAGAGCAAGAAGACAAAGCTTATTCATCCAAAAATAGAATTCGTGATTTAAATAACATACTAGGTAGTTATCCAACAGTACTTGGTAATTACACAGAAAAGTGAGAGATAAAAAGGTTTTTGTCAATTGATAGCTTCTTATCGCTATAATCACTAGTCAAAGTTAGAAAAGTTAGAAAAGCAAAGGAAAATTTCAGCTATGTGATCTCAACAAAATTTGTCTGGCAAAAAATTTGACTAAGACCCTAGCAACAAGAGCATTTACTGGAGGTGGCATATCATCAACATCCTTCCCAACTTGAAAAAGTTCAAAACTTTCAGATTAGTCCACAGATAACTGGAAAAATGCCCTGGGATATTTTTCATGGTGGAGGACATAAAATAACTTAAAGGTAATGATACAGAATAGTAGTAATTGAAATTGTTTTTTGTTTGTTTGTGTTAGAGGGGAAAAAAACAAATACCTTTACCCTATATGTTATTCTCTCTCAACAAGGAAGTGCACAACGATTTCAGCACAGCACTGAGGTTCCTGTCATGTGACTTGGTGTTGGCAGCACAGCCCTGCTGACCTACAGACACGTGCTATAGGAAACCCCCGAGTCCTTCCAAAATGCCCCCCTCCTTTAAAGGCTTTCCCTTTATTTATAATGCTACCACGTTCTTTATAAATCATGATGAATATGACTTTCTTAAATTTATTTTAAAAATCTGTGATCCTCTAATCATTTTTTAACAACTCTTTTTTAAATGTGTGGGAATTACAAAGGAACTGCCATAAATTTACTCTACAATACAAAATCACATATTGTTTTATTAAGTTGTTTTTGCTATATACCAAATGATGAGAAAATAATTTTGACTCTTTAATAAACTATTGTCATAGAGTGTATTTTTTCACTGAAGAAGCCAAAAACTAAAAATATATTAAAAACACACATCTGAATTCTATAACACTAATCTGGAACCATCAAACAAAAAGCAGAACAAAAATTTGAGTGCCAACCTGGAAGACAGCTTTCATGTCTGATAATTATACCAAATATGTTCATACAATATTATATATGATACCAGATGATGTCTGGGAACTCAATAATTTGACATTTTTTCTAAAATCATATTATTCCATATAACACACTTCAAATACAACATTCATGAAACAGTATATACAACCTTACACTGAAACTAAGAATATTAATTTTAGAATGGTCTAATGTATAGTAGAGAGCAATACAAAACTCTATAAGGTGAGAATAACGTAAGGAAAAATCTACTTGCATTATGCTACCCTATCAAAAAATTATAGAATTTAGAAAAGAACTTTAAAATAAGAAGCTGATTTTAAAGGAGTAACTACATCTAACGCAGTAGAACTTTTAAGCCTTGTCAGTTGCCATGTGAAAAATTTTAAACAATTAAAAAAATATATTTCTTCACATTTTTAGATGGCTTAAAAACATGTAAAACAATGTTTCAAATTAAGCTTGAAGCAATTATTTCAAGAGATACAGAAAAAGTATATGGGTTAAAATAGTTTAATGAAATGATTTGTACTTCTCCGTGAGAATTATTGACAGGAAGTGGAAACACAAAACATTTGGGGGGGATTATTATAATGGGTGAATCACAAAAACAGCTGCCTAAATGTTAGATTTATGTGGAAGTAAAGACTCTAATTCTGGTCAAAATTTGATAGGCTCTTAAGAATAAAATGTGAAGGTAGACATTCTAGACTTTAAAGAATTCCTATGACTTCAAATGAAGTGGCTTTTATATTTGCTTAATGGCAAATGTACATTTGCTTACATTTGCTTAAGGGGCATAGTAGGTTACATAGCAGAATATACAGTCCCGATAGCAATGGAAAACTTTAGAAATACCTGTGCTTAATTTTTAATTCAAAATTTAATTGGTTGAGATGGCTGGTGAGTATTTAAAGAACAGCACTATACATTTTTTCCCTATTTTCTTCCAACTTTTGTTGACTCTCACAGTTGCAGTTCTATGAAACCAAGACTGTCCGTGCAGTATTTACCTTTATCCCCGGAAGTCCAGGAAGCCCAGGAAGCCCTGGTTCACCCTACATAGGAAAATCACACAGGATTACAGAACAATATCCACTCAGTCAGTCCCTGGAGAAAAGCATGGCAAATGTTCCTAGCTGAATACTTGCCATCTATCTATATATACATGGTCTCTTTTCAAGAAGTTTGGTGAAATTATACAGTTCAGTCAACTCTTGATTCAGGGATTGGTTGACCATTTCTGCAGATATTTCAGGGTTTTTTCCCTTTTCCTGCCACTTCATGGCTCACTGGCATCTCTACCAGAAGGCAAGAAAGAGAAGTAAAAGGAGAAGAAACTCCCATGTTTTACTACTTCCTGGTAAATGATTTGTTGGGGAAGCTGAAGCTCTTTGCTGAAATGAGGATTATGCATGTATCTAACTAATGCCTCCTAGTTCAGTGCTCTCTTACCTCAGATAATCAAGAGTTGGCTGTATGAACAGATGGTTACATAAAAACAATATACATTAAAAGTCTTGCTCACTTAAAAGTATAGTAAGATTTCTTTTCCATTCCTGAATGATGAGAAGATAAATGCATGGTTAATATTATACTTAACTCCAGCCCATATTTCTGACAATTGTTGAGTCTGGGTAACCCTGGTTAGCAATTTAGGGCTAATGGTACCATGCAGCTGTTCCTGAATACAGGTTTGAGATTAAGTGGTACATTTTGGGTGAGCATGCTGGAGTCACAATAAACCTTCTCATTTTCACAGAATGGTTCACGTTATTTTAAGTACAAAGTATAGTGACAAGAGGTTACATTACTTAGAAAATCTCCCAAATTCCACTAAAGAAACATAATGGAATTGCTGGAGAAAATGAAAGCCCATCCTGTGTTTGACTGAGGTGACTATTTGTGGAAATAACATTTGAAGGTAAAAGGGTCACACATTTTCATGATGGTCAATCAGTGGGATGACAGCTATCCTAAAAGAGATAGGAGCATCAAACTAACCATTAAAGTAGGAGAGGGAGGCACTTCTTTTAATCTAAATGCTTTAACAACCCTCATTCCAAAGAAAACCTACTAAGAACAATCAAATACTTCATGTTTAGTATTATTACTTTCAAATTATGAAGTCATAACTTGCTCTGGTAATATCACAAAATGGGTTCATATACTGTTTATTAAGCTGTATGGATAGACATAAAAAGGACAATGACTTCCCTGATGGTTTAGGGCAAAGGTGCTTCAGGAATGCAAAAGAAAAGCTATTCTGTCTGAAACTACAAATGAAAGTTTGCACTGTGAACAATAACACTAAGATGAGATTAAGCCAGAGAAGAAAGGATGAATATGAACAATGTGATATTCCATTCAAAGAATGTATGTCCAAGTAGATTAAACTTTCTACAGACACAACATTATACATTTTATTTTACTTTTTCTTCCTCTTTCATTCTTCAATCAATAAATTTAGGAAAATTTAGGAAAAAGGGTTTGTATCCATATTTTACTGAAGATTCTCATGTACTTTTTTAAAAAAAGTATAAGGCCTTGAAAAACACTAAATTGCAGTAGAGTATGCAACAAACAAAAGTAAACATATTGGTGACAAATCTATTGTTTTGTATTGTTTTATAAAAGTCCCCTAAAACTCAGGACATCCTATTTGAAACATGTGTGGAAATGTATAGGTTGTAACACCGTTTCCCAGCAGTTCTCACTACACCCTTTCCTCTCACAAAATTAAAAGGATCATATGACCAATTTGAAGAAAGGTATTTATATACACATGCATACATAGACACGCTCCCATGTTTTCTAACAATGAGAAAGATGTATGGGATATTTTCTAATGCAGATTGACTACTTACAGAGACTTTGAGCATTAAGCTGTTCCCTATATCATACGTATGTGTATATATGTATATATGTATGTATAGAGGTTATAAATGTACTTATTAATGAACAAATGTTTCAGGAATTATTATTTGATACTCTAGTATTTTTATAAATTTGACCTTTCCAAATTTATGTTTACTTAAAAGTTGACATAATGAAAAGTTATAAAATATTTAATGTTACCCTTTGTGGGAACATCTCTTAATATTTTTAGGAAGACATTTCTTCCTCTATAAATTTTCTATCTTTATACCATGAAGGCTTAGCTTTTAATTAAGCGATAGTTATTTAATTGCTCCATTCTTCCTGTTCCTTCACTCAGGAACTTCTCTGAGTTGAGTTCTTGGTCATACACAGCCCAAGGTCAGATCTGGGTCATAATTAAGATTGCTTTGTTATTCCATTTGGAGAATACTTGTCCAAGAAGATTAAACTTCATACAGATATATTATCCTCTGCTTTTCTTTCCCTTTCACTCTTTATTCTCCATTATAGGAGATCCTTGTCTGCTGTCAAAGGTGGAACCTGCTTTCCCGCAATATCCATGTGTGACATTTCGAAATATCCCTTCGAAATTTAATAAGGTAAGGATTATGTAATGAAACATAATACCTGTTTTATAAATCTACACACTCACTTTACCAACATATAAACACCCTAACTCATGTATCAATCATACACATTGTTGTTGAGTCTGTGAAAGGAAAAAAAAGCTATAGTGAAATCCTTCCTACATTCTGAACGTTAGTCTAAAGAACAAACTTTCCAATTGCAAAATACCAGACAGTGGAAAGCTAATCAAAGGGCTTTTCCTTCTGTCATGATATCCTCTACTTTTCTGGGAATGTCCCTAATGCAGGAGCTTAAGTACCAGTGAACCCACAACATAGTTTTGCAGTGGTGAGAAAAATGCCACAGAAGACCTCTTGAATTGATTCTATACTCACTTCTGTTTGTCATTTTCTAATCTAAGTAAGCAGCAAGCATGGAAATACTCTACTTTTAAATCAATGCTTGGGTAAGTATTGCCAAATCCAGATATTAGACAAAGGAAGTCATAAATATTGTGGGAAAGTGAGATTGCGTCAAAGGGTAGAATCTGGCCTCAATATTAATGAAAAAGATGCTGCTCATTTCGGGGCACATGTTCATTCAGATTGGTTTAAGCTTCTCTCAATATAATTTAAAACAGGTGTTTAATGAAATACAAAAGAAATTCAATGTTTCCATATGTAAACCTATAAACTTCCAGAAATGAATCTAAACTGTATTTCTAAATAATCATAAGGCAATGTTTTATTAAGCGATTGAAAATCAATTTGGATCTTCCACTCTGAAAACAGTGGAACCTATATGAGATTTTGGCAGATTTGTTTTGTTTTTTTTTTAAAAAGGATGTAACAGTCTTGCAAACATTTCTTTTAGCACAGAATTGAAGAGCAGTTTAAATTTAGCCTTTAATTTTTAAAAACTAGGAGACCTAAAATTAGACCATGTGAGAAGATTAATTGCTTTTTCAAACCAAAGCAGCCCATGGATCTGTGATGATATCGCTAATTTTAAGTTTCTCAAATAAAGAATCAGTAGGAAATCTTAGGAATTGAATAGCAAAAGTTTCAGAGTTTTGCTGGGCTCTTTGGAAAAGTCTCAACTTTACCAGAAACTGTGCTTCATGAATCATTACTACTCTTAGATTCTTAGTTTCAAGAGCAAAATCTAATTTTAAATTAGAGAAACATTGAAAGAAGGTGAAAGACTGCCTCAAAAATTACTTTAATCCAAAGTGTTTAAAACAAAGCAATGATCCTCTCAGATTTCAAGAATGTGGAAACTTTATTTTATTATGTTTTAAGGTTCCAAACTAATACGAGGGAATTTATTCTCTTTCCCTTTACACTGATGAGGTAAATTTTGTTTCTATTCATGTTGTTTTTTCTTTTTCTACAACATCAGCTAGACAAAGGCAGACTCATGATCTTCAGAGATTTAACCTAATATGGAGTTCCCATTTACTTGTTAGCTATAATACATCTGTTATCTCAAATCTGACTGCACTGGGCATTGATATCCAGATGCTCAGACGATAAACTGCTAACAGTTGTTTCCTGCCTCAGACTGAAATGAGAATATGAATCTAAACACATTCACTACATGTCCTCTAATTTATCACTGAAGTGAAGCACAAATGATGAAATAAATGAATATGTATCTATAGACTGGTTCAAGTGGTTTGGTTAGTGTCTCTAATTAAATTTCACTTTATGAACAAACCTCTTTGTATGACATTCAGTACAGAGAGATGTTATTCACATAAAAAATTATCAGTTAGGGAAGTATTTGAAATGAAAGGAATATAATTTTTAAAAAACTGTACATCATTCTCTACTGAGTCAGTTTAGTAAATATTCATTTCTTCTCATGAAAGATAGAAACAGGTAGAGTATCTCTAAACATGCAAGGTAAGTTGTTGCATTCCAACCCAACTTATCTTTGTTAGTCTCAAACAGGTCAGTACATGCAGACTTTAGTTCCTAAAGCTTTGTTTTATATGTACAGAGTATGTTTTCACTTTTGCTGTGGTCAGCTTCAACCCTTTTAAAATGCAAATCAATAACACTTGGCATGCAAAGCGAAAAAACTACAACACTTTGCAATAACTGTTTTTGTATTACACAGTGGACAGTAGGTATAACATGGTGAATACAAGACAGTACAAAGAGCACACCAGAATAGAGATATTACCTTTTGCCCTGGACGACCCGATTCTCCTGGTTCTCCCTGGTCAAAGAAAGCCAAAGATGAAAAGGACAGTCTTACAAGAATTTTTCCAAAACATTAGGCCTCTGGACACTCTCAAAGAGATGGCCCAGCCTCCTGGATCACATACATTTCATTTGTTTCATTCTGTTACTCTCTGTGTCACTAGACACAGGAATTTTTTTTTTTTTTGCTGTGATTAAAGCTCACATACAAATCCATATTTCCATAAAAACCAATCAATCAGAAAGGCAAGAGAAGGCAAGATGTCTTATTTAAGTCTTTATCAGATTTCCAGAAGATACTCTCTGTTGCATTTGGAAGCTGATTATTGCTGGAGAATAGGAACAGAGTTATAACCATTAAAGGTGTTAAAAGAGAAGAGAAAGCAGAGGCTTATAAAAATCAACACTGTAACTCCTGAGGTACAAACACTTGCAAGGCTATCGTTACCTTAATTCCTGCAGCAGATGATCCTGGGTCACCCTAAAATGAAACCCATGAGAGATTATTCCACAGTCAAGGGAATAGGAAACACACAAACACGCAGAGAGCCATTATCGACAGGGGCACGCGTGACAGGCACCCCATGACTAATGGGCCTAACCAGGCTCGGTAACACTTCGTATCAATATGTCAGCTGTTAAGATGGCAACAATTTCCAAGATAAACACTGGGCTTTTCTAAAAACATGGGTCTACTTTGCATGCAAAATACATAAGGACTACATTCCTTGAAATAAATAGAAACATATAAATACAGATCTTTCCCTGTACATAGTGCTAAAATTGTATTTTAAAGCAATAAATTATAATTTGGGGATCTGGAATTTTGGTTTTCTCTATTTCTGGAATTTATTAATGTCAGTGACTACCATTTAGTGGGAGTTCCCTGACCCTTTCAGTCCTCAGAAAGTCAGGGTTCAACAGATGAAGTCAAGGGTTAATGATGTTGAGTTCGAAAAAGCCATGTAGCAGGTCAGACTGTCTTCCTCATGCAGCACTGTCACAGTTATGCCCGGCATGTTTTTTTTTTTTTTTTTTTTTTAGCTTTACACTTATTTCATTGTAACAGAGTCACCGGAAACTTACAGGATGATGAATGACTTGTGGGTGACAGGGACACATGTAAATCTGAGAGAAAATCTTGAGATGGAATCTGGTTTTCTAAAAGGCACTGTTTTCCATCCGGATTTCATACAGGGTGACTACATTTTGAGAGCAAATGTGTTACGAATAAGCAGATAGGGACTAATGGAAAAGAATATGGAGGATAGCTGAGAATGCTGCTTATTTCTGAAATGAGGCCAGCAAAGGGTGTACATTTCCAAGCTCCTTCTAGCCTTCTGTCTCATGAACGTGCTATAAGGAAAATAAAGGGAGAAGACTTGATTGTTTGAGATTGTCAAGAAAATAGAAACAGCCACAAGAAGGAAGGCACATATTAGGATTTTCTCAGTTCTCATATCGGTGCAAGGGCTCAAGGAGCTCTAGGGGTCTATTTCCTTGTAGATTTGGAAAGCTACTCATCAATCTCTCTTAGAGAGAGAGGGATAAGGCCTCAGGCCTCCGTATACATGCCCCTCCCTCGAGTCCTCTCTCCTCTTTCTTCTTCCCATGGCTGGCACCTTCTCTTTCTTTGGGTCTCAGCTCTAGTGGTTTTGCCTCAAATAACCCTTCACCAGCCAACCTAGAAACATCCCTCTCACACACACCACATACTGTGCAGCATAGCTCACTTAGTAATTATGTTTTCTGCCTATTCATTGTCTGTCCCTCCATTAGACAGATTTAGTATCTATTTTTATTCAGGGCCTGGCCCATAGTATATGCTCGATGCATATATATGGTGAATGAATGAACAAATCTCAAAAAGAATGTTTTAAGCAAGTCAGAAGTCCAGAATCAAAATGAAAACATCTTTAGAAAGCAAAAATAAGAAAAAAAAAGCTTAAGAAGGAGAAGGACATAAATTAGCTTATTAAGGATATATATGTAAGATTCTTTGACATCTGTAATTACTAGTTCCCAAGGAAAAACTAAAACATGATGAAATTTAAAGAAGAGGACCCCAAATACTGTCTTACTGTAGAATGATACTGATTTCTCTTACCAATCATTAACATTCAATTGAGTTCTGCATGGGAAGTGAAATAAATGTGACTAATAAAATAATAGTCATCAACGCCAATGAATCAGGTTCACAGTATTTTGCACAATAAGACCTTTGTATTCATAAAAGCAATTTTGACTTGGCTAAGTCCCTTTTTTCATCTAACGTATACATCACAAAACTCCCAGGAGATGAGGCAGATATTACTATTTTCATTTAATAGATGAGGGAATTGCAACAACTAGAGGCTAAGTGAATTTTGGACTTCCTAAATTCTATTGCCATGTTCTTTTTTATTGGACTAAGAAAACAATTATTGGTTTATTTCATTTTGACAACGAGACATAAAGGCTGTAGTAAACTTGTAAATAAAAGGAAGTTCCTTGTATTAATTGTAATTTAAAATGTTTTCTAGTGTTTTAACGGATAGTTAAATCCGTTTCTAGTGAATATAATCCATTCACTAAGGAGAATAAAGACTAGATTTAGTTCTCATAGAAAGTGGATGGAAAAAAAAGGCAATTTTCTGAAAGGCAAAATAGATAAAGGCAATTATCTATTTGTAGATATTGGAGCAGTTTCATATGATGGACAACTTTGAGTGATATTTTAATTCTCTGTTTAAAAAATTAGAACTGTGAAATCTCAAAGATTTTTATAATTTTCAAGTGATAAGGCGTCTGCTGGAAGACATTCATAAGTTAAACATTTTAAAGGATAATGCTGCAAATGGTGGAAATCTACCAGTCAGTGTTTATAATCCTCATTCCTCTCCCCGTGAAAATGAAGACAGTATTAAAGTTGGAAAAACCCCACTGTGCCTTAAGTATATTCCTAGCTTTATAAATCAGTTGCTTTGGAAATAACAGTTTTCAAAGGGCAAATCATAAATGGGGGAAATACTTTGAGAAGATGCTTGAGGTAAATGAATTTGACTTTATTATTTATCATTGAAGCACACAGAGTCTTGTATTTGGTTTAATTATTTTCAAATACAAAACTCATTATATAATTATATATGTGTGTTAATAACATCTATGTGGCTATATGAAGTGAGTGTGGGCACATTTCTATCATTCAATAATTTTTTCAATAAATATTTATTGAGCACCAATTATATGCCAGCCATGTTCTGGATGCAGAGATGTGCTAGGAGCTGGGAGACACAGTTGCCACTCCCATCTTTGTCCTGTGCATATGATAATCATTTACTTATACACGTGTACAAAAGTATTACTGATTGAAAGCATGAAAGAGACTTTCTTTTCATTAAAAAAAATCTGGGCTAAGAAGAGATTCTCATATTTGGAAAATTCTGCATCTCCACAGAAGACATGACAAGCAAATGAATGGTACCGGAAAAAGTTCTGCCATTAAATGAAAATGAGAAAAAGTTGAAAGTAAAAAAAAACACAAAAAACTAATGGTTGTTCATTCAACAAATATTTCTTATCTTCCAACTACGTGCCAGGAACTTGGATTGGTGCTTGAAATTTAACGGTTGGTATCATATAGTTTTGTGTTCATTTGTTTGTTTTTTCTTTTTCAGTGAGCTGGATGTCCAATAAACAAAGGATTACAGAATTATAATCGTGATACAGCTATGAAAGGGATCATAAAGAGGGCTGTGGAGCATACAGTAGGTAACCTAACCAATTCAGAGGAGGCTGAAAGGCTGCCCCAGGGAAATGACATAAATTTAGATTTGAGTGGACCAAGGAATAGGATTAGAAGATGGAGGTGGAGGTGGATAGAGAGCAAGAGTGTTCTAAGTTAAGGGAATCAATCATACGTTGTTAATTTAGAGATGGCTCTGCACTGATTGTGGTGGGCGTGCCCACTGAGATAGCTAGCTCTTCATGGTGATTTTAAGAAAAGAATACAATTTAATTGGTGGTTGCAAATATGGGTGTGGCTTCCGCAAAGGCTCAGAGGATGCAAATCAAAGATGATATAAGGCATAAACTAAGAAGACAGTCTATTTATAGGAATGGAGATGGGGGAGCAAAGAAAATGAAGGCACAGGCAGGTAATAGTGAAGATGGAGCATCTGAATCAACAGATAAAATTGTGAATAGAGTGGCATGATCATTCAGTGTGCTGCAAAAACACCTACTTTCAAGTGGGGGATAACAGATAAGAAATCCATTTTTATGTTTGTTGGTGGAATCAATACTCCAAAGAGCAGAACACACCCTTCCATAGTGACTCCACACACAATTGGAATCAGTCTCTGGCAGGTCATTCTTAAAGCTAGAGTGCACTGTACTGGCTAGGCACGGAGAAGCCCAGCCTAGTGGTTTTTACAGTTCCACAGTGTTTCCAGATGACCAGTCTGGAAAGGCTTAGATTGCTTTACCATCCAAAGGCACTGAGTTGGATCAAAAGGAAAAAAAATCCTATTAAAGTGAATCAGTCACTGACGTAATTTATTACATCAATGGCAGAAAAGAAGCATTTTTTGATTTTACATCTCAAACTTGGTAAATGATGAATGAGTTTCACATACTGAAACCAAGGCCATGAGAAGACTGTTTGCAACATGCTGGAAACAAATTATGTGACAGAAGCAGGAAATGTTTAAAAAAACACATCAAAAATTATATTCCAATTACAGCATTCTCGGGGATGAATGCTACAGGTCAGATTACATATTATATGTTACAGATTCCTATTTACAATTCCCTGTTTAGACCCATTGAAAGTTTATAGAAATGATTTCCGTTTTAACTGAAGCATTTCTTGTACTTAATTTCAGTTGACTAATAAAACTTTTTGATAAAAAAGAAAAACAACCAATCTAGTTGATTTCAATTTCCATGTGGTAGGAAAGCTAACATTTATTGAGAGTTTACTATGTGTGAGTCAGTATGGCAAATGATTTGCATTAATACAAAAATAAGAACAGTATTCCTTTGAGATGAACTTGGTCTTTTCAAAGCAAAAAGGTTGCTTTACTATTGGAAAATTAAATTAAAAAAATGTATGACTAAAGAAACAATTATTGGCCTACATTGCAAAAACGAAGCTTTGAAAATACAGCTTCTGAAGCATAAAATTCTCTACATAAGTTCACATAGGCATAGTTCAGACTTGGCATAAAGCTTTTTCTTACTTGAAGAAACTATTCTCTATTTAGATTTCCTTTCTCTAAGCAGAGGTTGGCAACTATGGTCCGTGGGGCGAAATCACCTACCCACCTGTTTTTGTGTGGCCCATGAGCTAAGAATGGGTTTTACCTTTTTACATGGTTAAAAAAATACCAAAGGAATAATAATATTTCATGACACATAAAAATTACATGAAATTAAAATTTCAGTATCCAAAAATAAAGTTTTATAGGGCACAGCCACACTCAGTTGTGTACATACTGTCTACGGGTGCTTTCATGCTGCAATGACAGAGTTGAGCAATTGTGACAGACAGCATATGGCCTACAAAACCTAAAATATTTATTTTCTGGCCCTTCACAAGAAAAGTGTGTTAACTTATGCTTCTAAGCAAAACAAGAAAGTTAAACATAACACCCACATTTATGTATCGGGGGTTTGAAATTTTGACTCTGGGTATAATTGAGATATATCATTGGTCTCATTAATATTAAACATATTCATGCCACATTTGATTATATCATGATACTTAAATTTAACAGGTAAATAGAAGCGGTTCTCAATTAGGGGTAATTTTACCCCTCAGGGGCCATTTGGCAATGTCATGAGATGGGTTTAGTTGTCACAACTCAAGGGTGCTAGTGGCACGGAGTAGACAAAGGCCAGGAATGATGATAAACATCCAACAGTCCCCACAACAACTGTCTGGTCCTATATATCAATAAGGCTGAGGTGGGGAAACCCTGGTCTACAAGAAACTGAGAGTCTACTCTAATTTCTAGACTGCTCCTTGTATACAAACACAATTGCTACTTGATGATACCAATTCATTCCACCACCATACCATATTTATATTAATATTTACAAGAATGAGAAAGATAAATTTCTGTTTATTTTATAAGTATGTTTCTTTGAGTAACCATTATCCATCTGTACGGTAATAATTTTTAAAGTAGAATATTCTTATTCTGAACTATAAGCCTAAATGAATAATTCAATTCTTTTTTTCATTACTCAATTACTTAGCCTGATTTAAATTAAAATCTGACTATTTTATTTTCAGTTTCTTAAAAGATCTTTTTCTTAATTCTTAACATATAGCACAAGTGAAGTAAAATATCCTTCTCATATCAGATATGTCTGTAAGCATGAATCTAAGCAAAAGCTGTAATGATAGACTGGGGAAAAAAGAGGAGATAGGAAAATGAACCACGAGACCACTGTAATATAAATGATGGTTTAAAAGATAAAAAATAATGACAAAATATCTGGATTTAGCAGATTTCAAGTTGAGGCAAATCTTCAAGGCTGCTCTAATCAAGTGACATTTACTTTCAAACTTTTAAGTCTCATCCCAATCCTCTGACATGTCCTCTCCTAAAATTGGGACAAATGGAATCACTTTAAGAACTCTATTTTTATATCTCTGCATATAAAGGAAGTGTCCCACTTATACATGAATAAGAGTTTTTATTCTTGAAAGCCATATTACTGTAAGCCTAGCTACACATTTTCTAGAATTTGTGACATACCATTTATGTTTCAAATATTTAAATTTGTAGCTAGGAGCTTGTGCAATAATCACCTTTTATAAATTAAATATTTAAACATTTTCTAAACTTGTAAAATCATCTCTGATCTTGTCATATTAAAATACTACCATTGACTTACTTTTCTCAAAATCTCCCATTTTCATATATACAAAATGATATTTCTGCTCATATACATACTCTTCCATATTTCACAATACTTGTACCTTTTCGCCTGTGTCACCTTTGGGGCCGCTCTCTCCAGCATCTCCCTAAGAGGGGGAAAAGAGTGATAGATGTGAAATATGTTGGTGACATTAAGCAAAGAATATTACCCATTATCTTAAGTTTTCTTTCAAAAGCACTACTGGTATATATATATATTAAAATCTGTTGTAAGTGTTGTACAGAGCTAACGTACTTTTACCTGAGCAGCTGCCTGATGTCACTGGTCCAAACACATTTTATTACAGTGAACGTGGCTGAACAGTTTTAAACTACTCCATCTTATTGACAGAGAGCAGCAATTTCTCTGATTTCTAACAGCTTATCCTGGCACTTAAAGCCTCCTTAACGCCATCTCCTTACGCCTCTGCTCAAAGCTCCACTGTCACAGACTTTCTCCTGACCACTCCCTCCATGTGCCCTGTGCCTCACCACCTCTGTGTCCTTCCTCAGGCCATTCCTGCCACCTGGACCCCTGCCTCTCCTTTCCCTTCGATCTATATAAATCCTATTACTCTTGTCTTCAAGACCACCTCAAATCTCCAGAGCCTCAAAATGTATGATCTGGTCCTCAAAACCTGTGCCCTGAGTATTTAATTTATCTGTGCCAGCATGTTGGGCATTTGTGAAATGAATGTTTTATATTTTATTAGAAAACTGCTTTTTTTTAACCATAGTAAAACAAATTGGGGAGTTTATGCTTCGTTGGTGATTTTTGAGATTTCCTATGTCTATTCCCTTCCTGACATGTGCTTTCTGCACAGAAAGTGATGCATTAAGGGAAAAAAAATCATTTGTTTATTACCCATGCTTTGCTTCCTTAAATTTGGAATTCTTTCATTTAAATCTTACAGCATGTTGTGGTAGAAGCATCATGGATTTGGAGCCAGAGAGACCAAGCCCAGCTCCAGCACCTACTGGGCAAAATTCTCTTTGCATCCAATTTCTCACGTGTAAGGGCAAGAATACCTTATGGGGTCCTCAGAGATAAACAATATACTGTGTGTAAAGCAACTAGGACAGTATCTGACACAGAAGCTGCTAATGATAGCCAGTAGCAACAATAATGCACTATTGTTCTTCCATTCCATAAGCTGGCATGCCCTTCCGTCTCGCTTCGTTAAAGGTCACTTTTCTATCGTTTAAAAATTTCCTTAACGTAAGAGAGAAACTACTGATAATGGTTTCCCTGGGAGAAGGAGGCACAGCAAGGGAGGAAGACATTTACTTATTCCTATTTGCTTTTCTTGTTTCAATAAGCATGAAGCTAACCTGCTCAGGCATTTATCTCTGGTGATGGACAACCCACAGCAGCCTGGGGAGCCTGAACCGCTTTTTCTGATGAATTCCGGAAAGGTGCTGGCACTACTCCTTTTCCCTCCTTAATTTCTAAACAAGAGTCATCTGATGACTAATTAATTTTAAGTTAATTACCATGAACTGGTTGGATGCCAAGTAAATGTACTGATAATCTATTGTAAGGGAACTCTGTTAGGCAATCTATTAGCATACTTTTAAAAAAGTTGCTTAGAAATCCTTTCATTAAAAAAGCAAAATAAATGAAACAAACTTTCCTATTAGAAAGACTGGCTCAAAGTGGTCATACAACGAAAGGACTGACTGACCTGGTCTTTTGCTTTCCTTCCATTGAAATAAATGTTTTTTTCTTTTTTTTAACAATGCCAAAAATTACACTTACATTCAAGAAAACTGCTGGGTCTTTAGATGTACTTCTTTGGGATCAGAGGTGATAATACTGATTTTTCAGAAACATCGGATCGCTTTTGAAGAGCATTACATAGTACGGTGGTAGTTTCCTACGCAGATGACACACTGCTCAAACACTATTAAAGTAAATAGTATGGGAACCAAGAACACTAGCACTACAATATGTAGAGGGTCTAAAAATAATCAGGACAACCCAAAGGTAGTAAGGGAGGATGTCTAGGAGAAATTTAACATATGGCACTCTCCTTCTTTTGTTTCTCTTTTTGGTTTTCATAGGAATTCTTTGTGGGGCAACTCTGTATATTTGCTGCAGGTAAACATCTGTATTCCTTTAACTTAGTGACCTATGTAGCAGTAGAGAGATGTGGATGCTTAGAAAGGTACCGAAGTGGCATTAGCGAGTAGGGAGAACAGAAATTTTGCAGGCCCAGGGGTTTTTGAAAGCCATTTAAAAGACAGATAATAGAATATTTAAATTTGCTCCTTTTCTTTCCTTTCTTTAAACCTTCTGTCTATACATAAGAATTACACTATTTTCTCCTTCCGCTAATTAATTGTTTGAAAAAAAACAGTGGTCATAATATCGATAACTATTTATCTATATCTATCTTTTCATACTTATATACAGTTCAGTCGGTACCTTTTCTGGGGTGGGGGGAATATACCAGTAAATGCAGGAAGAATCATTCTCACCTTTTCTCCTTGTTCTCCAGGTTCTCCCTGGGCAAAAGAACAAAGATTGATTGACATGTTAAATTATAAAACCTAATTAAGCAACACCAAACAAAGTCAGATACTGAACATAGTAGGTAAATCATATGTGACCCTTTCTTTATATAGCAATATATAGTTGCTATATGAAAACAAATGGCAAGATGAGTTTCCTGGAGAATTGGGTATAGATATCAATGTCAAATGTAATCTTAATTCTCTGCTTTGAGAGGACTAAAGAAAGATATTTAAGATTATCATTCTTAAACTAGCTTTTGGGACTCTAAGGGGAACAATGTGGTGGCAATTTACCATCTTGGGTGGCTTCTTAGTCTAGGACATTTTGTTCTGTCTAAACCCAGAATCAGAAAGGTGGGCTAGCACATCCTTCCATGAAGTCTTGATTCAAAGCAGCCCCTGGTACGTGGATTATTTCAGGAGTCTGGAGTCCCACTGTAGTTCCCCAAACTGCCCTCCCTTAACAGGACCACAAACACAGTCCTGAACTTGGGGCCTTCACAATGTCATGAACTCTCTTTAGCTTACTGGCAACTGGCATGTTCTCAATCAGGTGTGTTTTAGGAGGCATCAATACCTTCAGGAAAGACATTAGCACGGGGCAGAAGCAAAGGGAGTTTAGGAGAATGTCTTTACTCCAAATGAGGACTAGGACAGTATGAGGACTAAAATGAAAAATTGTGTTCTGAAAATAATCTCATTTTCACTTTATGCAGGAAGGGACAGGGGATGGAGTGGGAGAGTTCTTAAGCAAATTACAGGTTATGATAATATTCCCTTTGTGAAAAACATGAATAAATGTTGCCATGAGATCAACTACTGAAAAAATGGTTTAAGGTGATTATTGTGCTTTTAAAAATTATAACCCACTTTGGAGTCAGTTTGGAGGCAAGATTCTTTTCATTTGCTGGAAGTCAGCCTGACCCTTTGGCTTTCTGAATTTCTGACCATCTTTCAGTGTTCAACATCCATCCGGATGGTCGCTAGGCAACAGAAGAATAGCACTGAGAACATGCATTAAGCATTAACTCCTATCATTTGTTTTTTTAGCATGGAACAAGAGAGAGGAAAGACAGGACAATGGTTGTAGTACCAGAAGGAATATTTTCTTTCCTCTCCTGCAGGACAAAGGACAGGTCTATAAATTTTAGGTCCATCCTAGGCGCCTGTCAATAGCAATGTGATCTGTAAAATCAGCTGACAGGCATCTGTGGGTATGGATAAATACCAGCACAGCTGACGGGATTAGACGTTAGTTTTGTACTTCAAGGGATGTTCACTCATCAAAGGATTTGGGATTTGTCTGCCTGTTTGGTTTAAACTAAACTGACACCAATCTTTTTATATTTAACAGATTCATTTGTTCTTCAAGAAACAAAGAAAACTTGCAATCCAAAAAGAATTCTTCATTACATTTTTTCCCTGTTTAGTAATTGACTACATCAATTTTTAAAATTTTGAACATGCCATAGCTTTATTCTGCTCTTCATTTGATTAATTAGTTCTGTTTTATAAGTGCTGGAGGTGGCCAAATCTTAAAGGAAAGCCATAGCGGCACTGTGTAAATCATCTTTAAAGTTTTGTAACTATTATGCAAATTGTAGGCAGTATGTATATGGCATACATTTTGATATGCCCATATTAAGGGGCAAACGACAAGTCACATTTGAAACATGGTTTTTCTCATGTTATTCGAGTATCTCAGAATACAGATTTTAAACAGTCATCTCCTGTATTTGTTTGTCTGCATTTGGAATGCTAAGAAGAATCACAAACATAATTTATTCATTAGTCACAAAGCTCTGTACTGTAGCATATTATACTATTAACAAAAAATTCCATCCAGGTAAAACTAGTGGGATATTAAAAATTGTGTAATAGCTTACGATTTCATTTAAAGTCGTATCTCAAATGATTCTGCTGGGTTTTAGTTGTACTAACCTTTGGCCCTGGTATCCCATCCTGTCCTACTGTTCCAGGCAACCCGGGCTCACCCTGAAAAAAAAAAAAAAGGTACTACTTAATGAAACAGACAAAGTCAATACATTATATAGATCATTAGAAGATACGGGCATCCAGTACTGCTCTAGAAGTTGACAGAAACTAAGTGTCTACCAGTGGAAATACAAGTTAGCTTGTTTGGTTCAAAATTCTATGTGCTGGGCACCAAAGATAAAACAGGGCTCATTTCCTTTGTTCAGTCTTTTCTCCATTAAGAAAGCTGAAACAACTTACTAATATGAAATGAATATCTAACGTGATGCTGGGTACATTGTAGGCATCGAATAATATTTGTTAAATAAGTAAAAGACATATGAAAACACAAGACTTCTTGATGGAGAATTTTCAAGTGATTCATCAGCTCAGGAAAATATAGACAAAATCATTATATTGATTAGACTTAATCAAAGGTGCATTTCCAAATCTAAATCTTGAAGAACATACTCATCTTTGAATACCTACTTAATTCATTTAGACACATTTGACACAAAAATGAAAAGTAAAAGTGGCCTTGTTTTCTCATTCCAATTTCACTGTAAAAATAATTAGAATAAAATATTCAAACTTGGGGCTCTCATTGTCATATTGAGTGATAGGCATTTGTGAAAAAGATGATGGCTATTAGGTTAGAGAGTGTCCCATTTCAGAAGGATGGTGATGTATACCTGTCTTTCTAGAGTCTGAACCAGCCATTGTTTTCCAAAGAGGAGAAGTACCTTGAAGGGCCCAGAAGCAAAGGAGAGATCCTCTGGCTCTCAATGCTTCCACATGGCTCAACCTATTAACTAGAATTTCATTTTCTTTTTAAAACATTCCAAAGCTTTTTACTGTGTTTTCTAACTACTGGACAACTTCCGTCTTTCACTGAAGATAGTAAAGTTGCTCCTTAGTTGGTTTAAAAAACAAACAAGCAAACAGATTTAATTATTAGATTAGCTTTAGGTTCACAAACTTAGTTGATTTTTAACCATGTTTTCTAAATCACTTGGAGGGCAGGGATTGTGCTATTTTTACATTTGTGCTCTCAGCACAAATGTAGTAGTGTATAATGATAGTAACATTTTTAAGTGCCAGGAACTTTACATTAATTAACTCACTTAAATCTCACAAATTTCTATGAGGTAACATCTCTACTTAACAGATGAAGAAATTAACGCACCAAAAAGTTAAGTAATTTTTCCAGATTTTTTAGCTACACAACTGTAGCCAAAATTTGAACTCTCATGATCTGGCTTAAGAGGTTGTGCTCTTAACGATATGATGCATTGCTGAATGAATGAATGAATGAATGAATGAATGAATGAATGCATCTAGAAATTGGGAGAGAGTAAATGATGAGTATTTCTATCCTCATTATCATTTGGTTTATACTCATTTATAAATGACCTTTCAGAATGTATAGAAACCTGAATTGAACATTACATATAAAGATGATCTATGTACACCTACCAGATAAACTAAGCAATATGAAGCTCATGATGTCTTTCTAGAAGAGCAAAAAATGTTTTACTATTATACTGAATTATTAAAATTGTAAAAGTCTTGACTTTCTGGAAGAAATTCTGCTTCCTATATAAAGTTCACTATACTGGTAATTCTTGCACTTCCCTTGGTGAAATGGCAAAAATGTTGACTAAGAATAAAGATGGCCTTATTGGAAAATTTTGATTGGCCATTTGTACATCACAAAGGGTAAGAACGGAAACAGAATTGGAAATAGAATATACCCCAAAAGAGGACTATCATTTTACTCTGCAACCAGAAAAAGAGCTATCAAGTCTGCTTTCTTCAAAGACTCTCCAACAGGATGCACTCATGTCATAACTCATGATTTGATGCAAACAAGAGATGCTGCCAAGATACAATACAAACTTTGTTTAGACTTTCAAAGAATAACCGTGGTAGCCAGAATAATAATAAATGGTTAAGCCCCTGGAACCGAACAAAATACATGCTGAAATTTTGAAACAAGGAGGAGAAACGTTGCTTAGGTATCTGCATAACATCTTCCTTAATTTATGAACATTGAGGGACTAAAACTTAATCCCTTTCTTCTTTGATTTTATATATTGTTAAAATAATTTTTTAACATAAAAAAAAATTGCACCCATAATTCCATCACCCTATAATAATTGTTTTCATTTTGTCCTATTTCCTTCTAGTATTTTTTTAAGAATGCTTACATATTTTTAAGCAACTGTAAGCTGACTACATAGTTTGACATTTCGGTTTCATATTATTTTATACCACATATTTGTTTTCACACAGTATTCATGATTGTCTTATGAGTAGTTTGATTATCATCTATCAAAGTTAGGTGTGATCTTTTGTTTAATCTGTCCCAAATTGTTGAATACTTAGGTTGTTTCCAATTTTTGTTATTAAAGATAAACTAAACACCCTCGAAATATTTCTTAATTGCTTTCCAAAAGGGTTCTGAGTTTTTCTGCTTGTGTAGGCACCCACTCTGTATTACTTTTCCACAATTTCATCACCACTAGATGTTACAGTATTAATTATTTTTGTGGCTATTTTAAAAGCACAAACAAGAGTTTACTGCTGCTCAATTTTACATTTATCACTTGTAATATTAAATATTTTTCATGTGTTTATAATTTAAATAGATATCTCACAAAATTTTAAAGCTAAAAAGTGAATAAGCTGTTTCCTGAACGAATCAGACGAGGATGAAAAGAAGGAAAAATGATTTATAGTATTTTACCTTTCTAATAAATTATATCAAGAAAAATATATTCAGACTTAGATTCAGAGGTTATGGAGCGTTCTGTTATTATCCAAACTTAGTTTCCCAGGTGGTGAGAAAGGAATGTTAAGGATAAATGCTGTACAACTCTGAGTACCAAGGCCAAACTGCGGAATACTGAAGGCATTAATTCACTTAACTAACACTGAGTTTAGTGAAAATTTATTATATGTTCTACTCTGGGCTGAGTATTTCATGGGGCATATATATATATATAAAACAGACAGGACATGCCTGTACCAGAAGAGCTTATTTTTGAATGAGAAAAAAAGATACATACAAAAATAACTGAGGACATCTAATTGAAATCATAGAACTTTTTTTTTGAGCAAAGTTTGATTGTAGTTCATGAAGTAAAGAGGTATAATAAATAGAATCAGATAAGTCTTAATAATGAACCATATGCCATAGAGTATATTCGTATTTTCTGATATATGACAAAATATAATTGCCATGAAGCCTCTTCAAATAAAGTGACAATGGTATTATATTATTACATAATGTAGTAAAAATGTACATATGCAGAAAAATATATCACAAAAGTACAGAAAAAAAAGGGGAATTAGGTTTTGTGTGTGTGTAAAGAGCTAGTCTTGTTTGTTGGGTAATCTATCCATCTATTTCTGAATGCATTTCACATTCACCGGTACTGAAAGACATTCCAAAGATAGTAAAATAAAGAAAAACAGCAGCTAATATCTTAACTGCAGGTAGTTTGATGGGGTTTTCTCTACTATACCTTAAATTCTAAGACTGTTCCCAGCGTATTACTACCAAATCACAATTTGAGTATTGAAGCTAAAAATAAGTTGGACTGACTTTTAAGAAGGATGGCTTGCTGCTTTGTTTTCCCTTTCCTTCCCTTCCCTTCCCTTCCTTTCCCTTCCCTTCCCTTCCCTTCCCTTCCCTTCCCTTCCCTTCCCTTCCTTTCCTCTCTCCCCCGGCCCCCAAACTAAATACTGTTTAGAACTCTAATGTGAAACATCACTCAAGCCTTTTACAATTATTTCAGGTACTGCCATTCAGGGGCAAGTTGAAAGAATACTGAAAGATACAAAGAATGCAGTTCTTTCATGGTCTTGAGTGCTAAAGGGAAATGGGTCATTTAGCAGTGACATTGCTCGCCATCACTCAATCACATTGTTTTCCATTCTGGCAATGGGAACTTAGAATGAGTCATAGCTTAGAATTTTTAGCACAATATAATTTTACATTCACTTGTCAAAAACAGATTTGTTTCCTTCATGTACTACATTTTCTTAAAGAACTCATCCAAACAGAAGAGGAAAATAACAACAAGAAACATGGACCGGCAGCAAAAGAAGTGGGAAGCGTCAGGACAATGAGGTTTCTGCTCTCCATTTATATGTATTCTCTATCTCTGGTTTAATTTAGCTTTTCATTCTAGTCCCCTAATGGCAAATGAGTATGAACATAAACTTGGGGGAAGGTAGGAGGTACAAAACAACCAATGTATTTTACCTTGAAATTTATAGATATGTAGCATTTTACCACATAATTATATTAAGTAAGAATCCTAGCGCCAACCTTCAAGTGTTATTAATGCTCTAGAAGAATCCTTGGTGTTTTTGTACTCCTGCACGTGTCTGTGAGCTCCCAGGGATACACACCCCTAGCTGAAGAAGCTGGACATAAGGGAGATAGATAAAGTTGACGCGAATAACATACAGTTTAGCTCCACTATCTTTTTAATAAGTTTGTGTGGGTTGGCCTGTTGAACTATCCATCCCTGGAAACAATTCTTCTATATACGCTATCTATACATATGTGAAATCTGAAACACAGTCTGCTTGTATATTGGAGATTGCAAATCATTGCACTCAATGAGAAGCAAAATCTTTGGTGACATTATAGTTAAAACAAACACATTTAGAAATGTACAATCTAGTACTCAACAGCACGAAGTAGCAGGAGAAGCTGAGATCAAAAACTGAGCCACACACCCATACTGAAATCAGAGTAGTCCATGTTAGATTCTTACACACGGCACATAAACGGAATTAACATAAAATCAGTCATTTACTTGTTGTGGGGTATATACACCATTTCATAGATGTCTAGCACCAATGTATTTAGAATCCAAATGGAAAAGTGTTCTTGGTCCCACAGTATTTGATCCAATTTGTTTCCTGGATAATTTTCCCACTTTCAGTCTAGAACTGCTGACCCCCTGTTCTCATGCCATAAAGACTGTGATATGGACTAATCCTTGTGAATGAGCAGAGTTTAAACATGTGTTGTCCAATATGCACCACTAACCACATGTGGCTACTGATCACTAGAAATGTGGCCAGTCCTGATATGTGACGAAGTGTAAAACACGATTTTTGAAGACTTAGTAGGAAAAGAAAAGAACGCAAAATATCTCATTCATAATGAAATATTATTAATCTTGAAATATTAATTTAAATGATGCTGAAATAAGTGTTAGATATATTGAGTTAAATAAAGTCTATTATTAAAATTAGTATTAACCTGTTTCTTTTTACTTTTCTTAACGTGGTTCCTAGAAAATGCAAATTTACATACGTGGTTTGTATTTGGGGCTTGCATTATATTTCTGTTGAACAGCAGTAGTTAAACTATATAATTCTTTAATTATGAGAAGACGTAATAAACCAAAAGCCTTTAAAAAGCAGGGAAGGAGCCCAATCAGTATTCAAGCAAATCTACATACAGCAAAAATTCAGGAGACAGGCTTCACTGTGTGTAGAGTCTAAATCCACCACCGAAGTCTGTCGATAGGGCAGTGGGTGTGGGATCCAGCACACACACAGGAGCGCTCGGAGCAGAGGCTGCTGAGGGCTCCGGGAGAGCGAGGCCCTGTGTGTGGTGTGGCAGCCCCAGTCAGCCTCTGTGCAGCCTGTGCCATTGGCCAGGGGTTAGAAGCTGACTCTAGCGACCTCCTGACCTACCTCTTGGCCAGCCACCTGCCCCCAACATTTTCCTAAAAACAAGTCAGTCATATAGCTGCTTTGCTTAGTTCTTGCCATGCCCACCCCACTGTACTGAAAATAAGAGCCAAAATCCTTGCAAGGGGTCCACATAGTCTGGCCCTGCTGCGTCTGACCTCCCCTCTGCTGCTTCCATCTCACGCACCAGCCACACTGACCTCTTTGTTTCGAGATGCTAAGCGGGAGCCAACTTGGGGTTCTCACTCATGGATCCCCTTCCCTCAGATATTCCCGGATTTAATCTCTCCCCTCCTTCAGCTTGACTCAGATGTCCCCTTGTTACAGGGGTGGCCCTGGAATCCCCATCATAGCTACCACTCCCTATGCCCATTGCCTTACTTTATTTTCTCTATTGCACCAGTTACTACCTAAGGTATAATTTTTTGTTCCTTTTTTGTCTTCCTCAAGGATCGCCAGATTTGGGAAATAAAAATATAAGGCACCCAGTTAAATTTGAATTTCAGATAAATAGCAAATAATTTTTTAGTAAAGTATATCCCAAAGATTACGTGGGGCAGTCATATTAAAAATTATGATTGTTTATCTGAAATTTAAATTTAATTGGGCATTCTATATTTCATATGATGACTCAGTTTCCCTCCCCCATCCCATCATCACCACTAGAATATAAACATTGTCTATTTTGTTCACTATTCTTTCCATCGGGCCTAGAAACTGTTCCTTACACATAATATAGTTCAGGACACATACGTTGGAGGAATGAGTGACTATAGGAGAAGCAAACACATTAATCACGTGAAGATATGAAGCCCTGATAGCCATTTCTCCACTGGGAAACTAGAAAAGACCTATAACCATGGTGGCAAGAGATGGCTCTTTGTCTCAGCTCCAGCAGGACCCAGGAAAAAGATGGGAGAGATGTGAACCCAGTGGGACCCCTCCAAGTCATGAAGCTCCATCTGGAATAGGAAGACTGAAGAACAGAGGAAGAGAATGGGGTCAGAGTGAAGGGTGGGAGTGAGTGTGCGGAGGAGTCCCATGAAGGACAGAATGCCAGGAATGAGCTTTCCAGGAAAAGCCCTGAGCCCCTCCAGGACTCTGGCAGTGGAAACGTGGTGGCCTAGAAGGACTAACGGCTCCCACAATTCTGCCTGTGGGTACAGAGACTGGGCCATTAGAAATACTTCCATATATTCGGTTATCTACCCTCTTCCATCTGCTCCTTCCCCTCACCCCATATGCCTCAGGCGAAGGGTGAGAAACAGCTGGGGCAATGCTGGTTATATAAATTATCATGTTATCTAAAGTCCCCAAAAGACCAAACGTACCCACATGTCATCATTTACCTCATGAACTAACGCTAACATCTGCTTTTCCCTAAGCAGAAGTACTCACAAAATAGAGAAATATTTTCGTTGAAAGGATCCAAGCCAGTCATTCTTAACAGATGAAGAAACACATTCAGAGAAGGGAAGTAACTTCTCCAGAGGTAAATAGATGCAAACAAGCAGATGTGAGATTAGAACCTAGGTCTTCTGACTCCCCACCCTGTATTACTTCTATTTGAACAACTTGTGTCAGGGAAAAAAAAAAAATCATTCATTTTTGTTACGCTTATCTCTTTAATTTTAGCATAAAATAGGGACTTGTTTTGAACTTCCCTATTTTAGGAAGCCTCCAGTCTAGTGCCATGTTCTCCACGGCTGGTCCTGGCATGTAGAGCAAATTGCGTGAGCCTCTGTGGGGCTCAGCTTTTCTTCTATGCAGTCAGTGTGCGGGAGTATATTGAATATTTGCTTTCCCCTAGCTCTAAAGGATTAAGATTTAGTTTTATTATTTGCTGCTGTCATTGGACTAAAGATGTCACTGGTGGCTCTTTATTCCTCAGACATCTGATTAAACTTGGCTGAAGTCCCAGTTTCACAGGTTATGAAAGTCAAGGCCTGCTCTCCGGGTCCCTCTGCTCAAGGTCCTGCATCTCTGTTTTGCCCCAGACCCATTCAGATGGGTCAGCAGTTCTTCACCAGTTGCTTCAAGAACCCCACTTTCCCTGGGCCTTTTGTGAGTTCAGGATTGAATACTTGGTGTTTGGGAAGCTGTCACATCACAGAGCATGTTGTTTTTCTCCATCTCCCTGGCTTCTCCTTTCTCCCCTTCCCATCTCACCTTCCCAGACCATCCTGGAAATTCAGCATCACTCTCTCTTATGTGAAGTGATTTGATAATTCTGAAAAAGCTTCTCTGAGCATACCCAATCCCTAATTGTTTTTCTGCGTCTTTCCTGGAGGCAGAGGAGGCTTTGTAACACGGAGAGAGTAAAAAAACCAGAAAACCCTTAGCCTGGGCAGTTAGGTTTTTGTTATGCCTCAGAGCTCTGCCATCCCTGTAGGGAACTTTGTCTTGTTTCTCTAATCAGCAAACTCCCTCCCTAAAATTAGAGTCTCTTTGTCCACACTGGTAATATGAACACTCATGAGTAGAAAAGTAGACAGGTCTACCATTTCAGATAATATACTGAAATGAGTCTTAAACTGATTAAAATCATAACTACAGTGAACCCAGTAATCAAGCCTTCATTATCCTTTTTTAAAGAAAGGACAAATGTCTAAAAATGTAAAATAAGAAAACATGATTAGTTGTATCATTAATATTATGGTATGGACTATTTCAGAAATAAGTCTGCTGGTTAGCACTTTTTATTTTAGTTTTCTATACTGTGACTGTAGAGAAAAATGTACAAAATATAACTTGAACAAAGAAGTTCAAATGCAAAGAGAGAGCTAAGAATTTAGGGGGGTCACAGAAAGTGGCTAAGTTGAGTTTATTTGGGTGAAATGTATACAAATGAGAAGAATTTCTGCCTTGAGCATACCCCTAAAATTTGAAGGTCTGGGCAGGAGTCCACATGGATGACTCCTACCCACCCTATGAGGCTAATGTCCTCCCTTCTCTTCCCAGACCCAGCTCTACTGTTCTCCAGGCAGAGCCTTGGGGGTTGTGTGTAAATGCCCCAACCTGCAAGCTCTTTCCACAGATCCCCAGCGATATCTGCTCCAAAGCCACCCACAAGTTAAGGGGTGTACACTCTACCTGTGTAGCTCCCCCCTTGGAGATATGGACCTAGGGACAAAGCCAACCCAGGCACTGGAAACAGACTCAGGACAGTTGAGGAGGAATTCTTGCTTTCTGGGTACATGGCATGTGATCTAGAAGTAGGGAGACTGGGCTTTGAGTAGGCATGTCTCCTTGGCCTTGTGGACTCCTCACCCCATGGGAAGGGTCACACCACCAGAGGGACAGGGGCGCTAGATGAGGAACACCACTTGCCTGGGTCTAAGGGAAAAACTCTCCAATACCTCCTTTTTAAATAGCATATGAAAGATGCAAAAGTGAGCAAAAACCAGCCAGAGAGCATGATGCCACAGAGGGGTACTCTTTTCTGCATACAAAAAACATTGTTCTCTGTGTGTACTCTTATGGGGGAAAAAAGGATTAAGAACAAAGGCCAGTGTTAGGAAAACAACATGTCAAAATGAGTGAAGGGAGTTACGTGAAGTGGGAGAATTTGCTAGGACTGGGAGAAGCCTCCTACAGCACAGTGAGTGGGTTCAGCTCCCTGTGCGACACGAATGTCTTCTAAATTAGACAATTAGTGTTTATTGCAACTTTCCGTGCGACTGAGGCTCCTAGAAAACAAATTACAGTGGCAGTAAATAATCAGCATCTCACCTTCCCCTAGCAAGGGACTGAGGGAGAGGCTGTGGGCTATGTGTGTCCAATCACAAAGAGACGCAAAAGTTTTTTGGTTGTTTGGGGAAAGACACGCACTCACTCTCTGTAGGTAGATAGGAAAGAATGAAGCCCCAGGACTGACTGGCAGCCTCTGAACAACCATGAGAGCAGGACCTGGGATGAAGGCAGCAACGGGGAGACAGGGTGCCTTCTTAGTGATTAGGCTTAGCTACCGAGCAAGGTCAAGCTGAAGCCTACATTAGTGCTGCACTTCCAAGTTACACGACCTTTATTTTAAAAACTGGTTCTGGTACGTATTCTATGACTTGCAACATAATGTGACCTTGATAATACCGATGGTGCCAAAAAAATGTGTACAAGTGGACACTTTGGGCAACGTTGCTCAAGCAGTAGTTCACCGTAATCAGAAGTGTCTGGACGCTGAGCATCTCTTGTAATTGCAGAAGTCAAACGTGACTTGTATTCATCTTTTGTTATCGGTATATATTATTACAATTTTAATACAGTTTTTTCCTTTCTTAAAATGTGTATACATTTTTTTTGGCACCCTCTGTATATCCATTTTAAGTTTAAAAACCCAGCGAATTCCTTCTTTCCTAAAGTATAGTTCTTAATAACAAATCTATATATAGCTTAAATGATTGATAAATGATTCTTTTCTCCTGGGAAGACAATGTGCCTAATTATTAGTGGAAATGTTAAATGATTATGTCCAACTAGAAAATTTCTAAAGATCAGTAGAAAGAGATAACAGTTCTTACTAACATTCACTTATACACCTAAGAGGTTTCTGAGTCAGGAAGTTATTAATGTGTTACGTAATAATCCATTTGAATAAACAGTTACATTTATTACTTCCTTTACTTTTTCTGATTAAACTTTGAGTAAATATTATAATCCTTATTTGGCAAATGAAGAAACTAAGGCTCACAGAAGGTAAGTAACTTATCTAAGGTCATACAAATACTGAAGAGCAGAGCTGAGACATTCTGAATTTAAAATCCTCACTCTTAAGTCTGGGGGCAGACCTCCTGGCTTTGCAGCTGAGCTCTACAACAAATATCTGGGTGATGCTGGGCAAAGTATTTGTCCTTCCTGTGCCTCAGTTTCTCATTAATAAAATTGAGATAATACTATACTCACCTCCTAGCATTGCTATGAGGAATAAGTGAGCTAAGCTAGTAAGTACTTGAATAAGTGTTAGTAATTAGGATATAATGCACTCTTCTATTCTCTGCATCAGACAGAGAAGACAGAGAAGAGTACCCCGGAAGAAATTTAATTCCTCGTAAGTTAATCCTGATTGATAGAAGCTGTTTCACAGTTGGATAAGGGATACTATCCCCTTGGCAATGTAGTCTAGTACCAAAGAGATGGAATTGGGTGGATGCTAACCTCTTACAATGGTTACAACAAATTATTTCATTGCAGCTTGATTTTTAATACAAGCTTCAAAATCAAGAGTATCATTGAGAGGTCAGATCTAATGATATACAAACAGGCTTTGTGGGTTATACTGACTTAATATGTTAGTGGTCAGAAACTTAGAGAAAAGATAGTCTATGATGAAAAAAGGTAGTCCATGACACCCCTATTGTGGGTGACAATATGGTATCTTAGAATTCTAAGACCAAGCTTGTCTGTAATTGAATTTGGAAGTACTGCAACTCAGTGATAGCTACTCTTCCCTTTGCCAAATGCTGTGCATCTTTTAAGTCTCCCCTGAGGTCACTTTTTCAGGAAAACATTCCTTGCCCCTGTGATCCAGGCCAGGCTGCCCTGGGCTTCTCCACCACAGTACTTAACAGCTTTGTACTTCAGCAGATTTTTAGTGTAAATGTTCATTGAATGTTCCCATCCCCAATCAGGCTGGAAATTCCATGAGGGCAGAGACAGCTTTTATGTCAGTGCTCTGATGGTGCCTGGTACTTAGTAGTTAGGGCTGAATGGATGCTTGAAGAAATCAATAAGTGAATCAATGGACACACTTAAGGGAAGTTTAAAAAAAAAAAAGCTTTTGAAAATTATGTACACAATTTAATCAGTTCTAGTAAATCAGTATTTTCTAGTAAATTAGTAATATATATAGTGTCTTTTGAATTAAAATGGAAAATAAATGGACTTGAAAATCCATTCAGACAGAGTTGCTTTGTTGTTTCTTTGTTTTGTGACAGCCAGTGAGCAGCTTCTTTTCTTCTCATCCACCTCACCCCATCTGTCCCACTCGGCAACTTTTTATCCTCCCCCCCCAATATTTTGATTTAGTAGAATGATAACTGGTATCAAATTTGATAGTAACACTCCTAAATAACGTTCAGGGGGACCATGGTTTTTAAAAAAAACACTTACTGTCGCTGCTTTATTTCAAGCCAGCATTAAATTATCTCTTTCAACTAACTTTTTATTCCTCTCTAAAGGAACTTAAATCACATAAAGAATAGAAATATTGTTTGTGCCACTTAAGTAAAATTGAGTGAAATGTCTCTTTAAAAGTAAGCTTATTATAAAAATGCTTCAGAATGTATGAATCACACTCAGGGATGAGGGGTTTGACAATATGAATATCCTGTAACAGATAAAAATGATGTTTCTTTAAAAAGAAAGAACACATTCTATTATACATAGTTACTAGAGGAAAAACAGTCATGTATTCTTCATATTCTAAAGTACACAACTGCTAACATTAAAAGATAGAAATATTAATAAAAATGAATTAATTCTCAACTTTAACATGCAAAAGGGCTAAATTGCTGTAAAGTACTTTTCCTGAACTATTACTTATTCTGGAATCAGAAATTAATCACTTCATTTACTCTAAACATCTTCACTTAAAATAAACTCTGAAATAAAATAGTCATAAATGTGTTGGGTAATAGATCACAGAGTAAATTCCACTACTGGAAAATTTTAAGCTAACTAACTAGAAAACATACAGCACTATAACATATTCAAATCCTTCAGGAATTTAATTCAAACTGTTCAATGATAGAGGTAAGGTAGCAAAAAAAAAATGTATTTAGTGGTTACAGTAAGTAAATCAAGAATAAAAAATATTGAGTTCATTGCATAGCCCACACTGTATAGACTTGAATAAACAGCTTGACCTTTGGAAGCCTGAGAGCTTAAATTTATCTTCTCTCTAAATATACTTACAATAAAAATGTCATTAGAAGTATGCTGTGAGCATGAATGTCAGTGAAGAACTGTGAGACCCATGGATAAGAGATGAAAAGGAACTCTAAATACCGTAACTATAAACTAATTAAAATTTAATGTGACTTAAAAATCACACAGCTATCTATCTTGGGATGGATTCATAGATGATGCACTAATAGCAATTTTTTATTTATATTATATTTTGAAGTTTTAAAAATAAAGTCTAGAAAACACTTGAAAAATACATGAAACAAGATCATCTGATATTTATCTTTTGCTTTGGAAATGATTCCTATGACGCTGTGGCCTCAGAACAATTCCAGCTTGCTTAGACAAAATACTTTGTTTATAATCCTGAAACCCTAACGTTATTTTCATAGTGCCAAGGACGTGTACTAAGAGATGCACAAATCAGATTTCTAATATAGCCTATATCTCTCCCCAGACCTCCTCTGCTATGGTATTTACATAGCACTGGGAATTGCCTGCTAATCAAATAAATTGTCATTATGATGATTTATTCTTATGGATGCCAATTAATGTGAAAATGTAGAAAGAGTAGAAAAGGACAGGGTTCTAATAATACTGATTAAAGATTGAAATTTAGTAGTTACATACATATATACATACATATATATACCACAAAATTATTTTTAAAAGCCCAACTTCTCCAGTATATCTGAGAAGTAGGATTTAATTGACAAATATTGAGATATATATCTGTGTGTGTGTGCGTGTGTGTGTGTATGAGAGAGAGAGAGACAGGAGAGAGAGAGACAGGAGAGAGAGAGAGAGAGAGAGAGAGAGAGAGAGAGAGAGAGAGAGAGAAGACATCATGGAGCACAAATAAAATATTGATTATACCTTTACCAACAAGATCTATTCATAAGAATCACAAAATTTTTTGTGTACCATTAGCAGGGGGAGAAGAGAGCAGCTTTTCATGTTTTTATGTAAGACACCATGAAATCTGCCCTAACCTTCAGCTGTTAGAAAGAAATCCAAATTATGGAAATGACAGGTTTCAGAACTGGGAACAGAGGATGTTCCAAGTTGGTGGAATTGGAAATGTGATACAGGTGATTTTTTTGTCGGCGCACAGTATCACTTAGGGCCTTAGAGATAAATCAGTGCAGCACCCTCTCTCATGTTCCAAATGAAGCCGCTTGACCCAGAGAGGAAAAGGGCCTTTCAAAGGCCGCATGAGAGGTGGAAGAGCACAGCGTGTCCGGACCCCAGGACAGGCTCCCACACTACCCCATGCTGGTGGCTGGGCTTTCAGATAACTAGACGAGACGTGTCTTTCTCTTTCCCTTATCTATAGTCCCTGCATCCCAACTAACGACCTGGTATGCAGCATGTGGGGTCGGGGGGAGCCAAGGGACAGAGAACTAGTTTATATGTATATTTTGTACATTACATTTGTGTGTAATTTTGCATATTCATTTTCTCTGTATCATGAAGTCAATTGGCTTCTGCTCCCCCCTTGAGAGTAAGCCTAAGGTTTATTTGCTGATACTCTTAAAGTGTGAGAATACTGCTAAGATACTTGATAACATTTACTGAGTACCTATTACATTACAGTCACTTGAGAGGCGTTATCTAGTTAATCGTGCAAGGTCTGTGTGTGTGGTTTACACTCGAGCCTTAGAAATGTTCAGTAACTTGCCCAGTCGAGGAGAGAGGCTGGAAACCTTCTCTCTCTCAGTGCAGAGTCCATCCCTCATCCAACACAGCCTCCCACTTTTCACAGAAAGGTGCTTAGTAGCCCGTCGTAGATCATGATGCAAGGAGCAAGGTTGGAGTTTAACGCCATGTTACTGCTTATATCAGTCTTTTTTCCTAATATGATCTGAAGAACTGGAAGACCATTACAAAAATAAGAAATACTCAGATTAGCAATCAAGGTGACCAAAATTTAAAGGACAGGAGTAAAAAAATGGAAAGTAAAAAACAAACAAACAAAAAAGTTACCACCAAGTTCAGTAGCCAAAGCCAATCACCAATTTTCTTAATTTGAATGGATGGAAAATGTTCCGGTGGAAAACAAAATATTTCCTAGTTTTCTTTCTTTTTTATAGGAGAAAAATCGTTTTATTTTATGGTTATTTGCCATATTTTTCTGATGGCTTAAAAAGCATATCCTTCCTTAACCATTGTCTGAAAACTATTTTCTAAACATTAAAAGTATGTCTTTGGAAAAAGTAAAATTGTAATGTGGAAAAGATGTTTTCTCAAGACAGTTTAAGGACATTGAGGTGCTTTAAAAAATTATGTCATTGTAAGCTCTCTTCTTAAGAGAAGCAAATTCTAGAGATCCAAGACTTATTTCATATTTTCTAAGTATAGAACTATTACTCTATTTAGAACTTTGTTTTTACTGTGTAAATGACCTGCTGTTTCAGTGAAGGGGACTCTTTTTTGCACTTTATTTTCCTAAAGATGATACACCAAATATTACAAATGTCACATAATGACTAGGATTAACAGAAATTCCACACACAAAATTTTAAGTTAAGTTCTATGGAGTAGGAAAAACAAATTTAAACTATATTTTGCCGATACCATTATAAAAGTGTAAAATCATTTAGCTTCCCTAGGTCTTATAGAAAACACTTTAAAAGCCAGAAAGATGTATAGCAAGACATAAAACTACAATATTAACTGTCTATGTAGTTGAAATATAATTTAAACTTGGTAACTAGGACAAGAAAATGTCACATTCCTTTCTCTTGCTAAGGAAATTGCGTATTTCCTTTGCAAAAACAAAGAATATGCAGTCTTCATAAGCATACATGTGAAAATTTTAAAGTTGTTTTGTTTCAGGTTAAAGACTTCTATAAATTTTCGTGATTGTCTCAAAGTTGAAAAAAGGAAAGAAACGAAGAAGAAAAAGGAAAACATCAACCTTAGGTATACAAGTCTTGTTTTTCACCAATATTAGAAACAATGCTTATGCTATATACGTATTTTGTCCTTTCTAAATATTATCCTGAGTTATGTAATTTTCAAATCCATCTTCTAATGAATACACTTTCACGTTTTTGCTTATGTCTTCCTCCATGCTCTGCAATTTCTAAACAGAAGTTAATCTCTACCAGGATTTGTGAAACAAATGGATATGCATTTTACTAAAAGGAAACCAGCTGTGGAATGGGCAGTTCACTTCTGGTGACTGTGCACTGTTTGGTTGGTGGACTAAAAGATACCGTGAGTCTTGGCTGATAACATTAATTTCACTTGGGAATTGAGGAATTCTGGAAACAGAGAGCCTCTTTGAAAACAGCAATCAATGAAATTTCCAGAATTTCACTGAAATGAAATGAAGGAAACCGTTTAGTATTAATAGTAACATCAAACACTGTCATAGGGTTTTCCCATAACCCTATTAGGTAGGAATTGCTATTCTCTCCCTTTTTCCAGATGAGAAAACTGAGACCAGAGAATTCATAGATTTTGCCAAAATTCACGGTCTCTAAGAGGCAGACTCATGCTCGTAAGCCACTCAGTAGGCTTTAAATTGTGATTATTGGTGTCTTATTAGAGAAGAAAAGATGGACAAGATGGAGAAGGTCATGAGGGGGTTTATTCTGTCTGTAAGGGTTGGGCTCCTTATAATTTCAGAATTCAATGCATGGATTTAAAATCCTCTGGGAAGACCAGCTGATGGATCACAGGATTTCACAGAGCCAGGCCAAAACCTATGAGGGAGACAGGAAAGTCCCTAGCTCAGCTTCCTGGCTCCTAGTACACTGGCCTAGCTAGTGGCTTTATTAGCTGCCATCACGGCTTTCCTGGTCTCTGTAGAGGTTCCAGATTCAAGAGCCAGTCAGTGTGTTGGGGAGCACAAAATACCAGACCTACCTGTGGATAAAGCTAGGTGTTTTTTCCAACTAGTAAGTATGTTGCCAGGATAAAAGTACCCATGTACATAGATATATCTATGTAGACCTGTGAGAGTTTCTTTTTTTTTCTCATTTTATTTCCCCCCCTTATTATTAACAGTACAATAAAAGTGTGCTACCAGAGCTTGGGAAGTCTACTTAATTCTCAATTTTGCTTTACATTAAAAAGAACTTGCTTCTGGATTCAGAAGATTCCAATAGATTCCCTCTGTAAGATTAACTTTTGTTAATGAAAGAAATAATATATATTGCTTTTGGTATGACAAGAATGAACTAGAATGCATTTTGTTTATCACAATTTATGTTAAACAAAGTATTTTCTGGACTCCATACATATTTATAAGAAAGATATAGTTGTATTTCATATAACTTATCAAAATAAAATGGAAAATTTTCTGAGTTTCTGACTGTTTAATGCATCTTTAAAATTTAAACTACTTTGATCATTTGCACCATAATTTCCCTATATTTCAAAAGTATACGTAGAGGTTTAATAAGCACATAACTTATTACTAACATTACAGGACTGGAATAATTTTCGAATTATAATCATCTCCAAATGATCAAAAATCTATAGAATAACATATTCTGTAGAACTCACCTTTTGCCCGTTTATCCCTGGAATTCCAGGTGCTCCAACAGAACCCTATGGGGACACATCATTAAATTAAATTGATATCACAAATATTTCAATTCTAAATTTATACTGTATTAGTTATGTCAGTCATAACTCTACCTTACTCAATCATATCTGGGAGGCTATATTTTTCAGTTCTTATCTACTGTGTTTAAACATACCATAATGTAAGCAGATTCATCAAGCTTTCCCAGAAACTATGGAGTTAAATTTAGCCATGTTTCTAATTATCCACTTAACTGTAATATGATTTTTAAAGAAAGTCACATCATAAATTGAGATCCGTGGCTATCACAAGGCCACATGGCTCTAAATTTGAGTTCTTTTAGGAAATAAATAGGCTTAGTTCCACCTGGAAAAAGCTTAGCAGTAGCAGTAACTCTTGTATTTCATGAGTTTAAATACCATAAAGCAAAAAGTAATTGAAATAATAACCACTTGTTCAACAATTAGTCAAATAAGGGATCTGTGTTGTAAACTCAAATTCGTTGTATTTGCAGCATTCCCCCCCGGACTTTCAGGGAATACATTTAGGACACATGAGTATGAACATGGCTTGCAAAGCAGACTAGAAAAGTTGTTACAAATGTTAAGTATTCACTAGAAACAACATGACTTCTGTACACTAAATATTAAAGTGCACATGCATGCCGGGGTGAATGCCAGTGGTTGGACAGAGGTGGGGTGAACTGAGAATAAGAGCTAATTGTTACCGGAGGAAAATCTATGACATTTACCTGATTACAGTAACATTAGCAAATGTTTTCAAATAGCGATGTTATTTCCCTCCAGACACCTCCCTTTTATGCTCTGGAGAAACCATTTTTTTTTTTTAAAGACAATGTGCTTATTCTTTGCTTAGCACTAGAAAATAGCTTTTTCTTAGTAGATGTATAATATTAGATTTCTTAACAATAATGAGCTAAAGTTTTAAAAATACTCATTATATATCTAAAACTGCTCTGATAAATAGAGTCTATTAAAAGATAGACATTACATACAAAACAAATAGAGATGGCAAGTTCCTTGGTGCTTTCCATGATTGTATTGAGTACATCATTAAAGGACTTCCCAAAGCCTGAGGCAGTAATTTTATCCTGGTTGCATGTGGATTAGGGTAGCTTTACAATTTCACACCAAGCTTAATAGAGACATTATTGCAGAGGACAAAGTGTTCCTATACACAAATTGTCTCACAACTTGTTGGCTTTTACTTGGTTTGGAGGATTATGTTTCAACAGATGCCACATGCCCAATGCTTAAGGATAAAAAGTCTCCATCTTTGATGGATTCCAAAGATAAAGATAATCACTTTTCCACCTGTTGTCATACAATTGTTTTATTTAGTTTTCTGCAGGTTAAATATCCTTTTTTTCCCTCCCCTTGCAGGGTGGGAGGTGTAAAGAGGAATGAGGACTTAGTTATATTTTTTTGGCAAAGGGCCATTTGCCTGTTATTGCTGTTTATTACTGCAGTACTGATTAATTTTAGAAGTTTTAGACCCTTTCCAGCAGAATATAATGGTCAATTCTGATGACTGTGGATAACGTTGAAATGACAGTCAGGAAGTCACTTTGTAGGTTACCTCAGCAAAAGAAAACACTAGTGGGCCATTCCAATACAGTCACCAAGGAACAAGTACATCCTTTGTTTGGTCATTTGGCAATCAAATATTAGAGCAAGGCTTCGCATTCAATTTTCAATGTCCTATGAAACTTCACATTCAAAGTTTTGCTGTGTTTTACCAGTATTTGAATTAAAAATTCAATAACCCACAAGTTTGGCAGACAGCTTTAAAGAAGTCTGCTCTGGATTTACTGGATTTTCTGTAATGGAGTTGATTAGAAAGCTAACGGTTCATGCTATATGATTATATTTTTTAGAAAGCAGACTGCACAAACCAGAGGGTTTCAGCATAGTTTACAGTGGCTAATGTCATTCACTTCTCACGCTTAGCCATTAGGCAACAGGAGCATAATTACTTTCACAGTATCATTTATTATACTCTACCTTTTGTCCTGGAGGCCCCAGGGGACCCTAAAAAAAAATTCAATTAACATAATACTGTAACCATTTAAACTTAAATGACCAATTAAAACTGTGCTATGCTATAAGGTTCTCTTAGCCGTGATGAAATATGCTCATGTTTTTACATCAAGGAAAATGAAAAATTTCATTTGGAAGTACACAAGAAATCTTTTCTTCTCTTGTGTTCTCTTTGAAGAACATTAAGCATATGCAGTAAGATTCTGATTTTTTTTCCTTTAAAAAAGAAATAATCTTTGTTATCCCAGCGCATCTGTTTCTTCAAATACCAGCAAATCTATCACACCAGTCTCATTTAAGAAGATTGAGATGTTGCTGCTAGAAAAAGTTAAAATGTAGTGCAGTTCCCTTCCCCAGTGAATGAACACCTTATATGACTTCTGCATCTTCAAAACTTTACTCAGCAGATTTGTAAAGGAAATAATTGAACAGCATTACAAATGAACGTATTTTATTCTATTCTTCCTCTTATGAAATGTGGCCAACTGATCGGCACAAACATTTGTTTACAAACTAGGGGATGACACAGTGAGTTGTGGCATCTAGTGTGTACCACAAAAGGGAACAAAAGATGTGGTCAGCTGTTGCATAAACTATAATATTAAGGGGTGGAGTGAGGGAGGAAGAAATATAATATTTAGGAAGATGAATGGAAATATTTACATATAAAATGGAAATGTGGCAGTTCTGAGATTTAGCAAGTTTTCAATCACAAAGTCAGTGTTGGGGTTCAGTTGGCTTTATTTAGAACAAGGCATGGCTTTGGGACAGTGGAGAAGAGCACAAAGAAATACAGTTACAATTCTAACTATTCATGTCTATTTTTTAAAATAAAAACTGTAAGCATTTTCTTCCAATTTTTAAAAAAGTAATTTTAATTTTAGTATACTTTAACAACGTTATAGATACGCTATCATTTTATATAAAAAGCTCTTTATTCCATTACACTTAACTAATGGGTAGCTTATTTTCAATGAGTGACAGATATTTCAGTTGATCAGCATCTTACATTCATACTCTGAAACATTAAATAGAGCACTAGAGTGGTCACTAGAGGAAAAACTGATCATGCATAATTTTTTTTATTAAAAATACACAATGTTTAGGAACATTCAAAGAATCTGCTCCTCCTAAATTATTTTGTAATCCTCACAAGACTAATAATCTCCTATAATTTCCTCAGCTTTAGATTATTGAAGGTACACTGTACACTATCATGTATATATATGTTCCTTTTAGATTATTCAACCAACCAACTTCTTAATGAGTTTGCTATCTGACATATCTGTGTGGTCAGACATTCTCCCCACCCTGCGCACTCCTTCTATTTAAAATTCTCTCTGTTTTAGATTTTGCACAGCAAATAGAGACTATCAGGTGTAAATTCCCTCAACATCATGTCTCTCATCAATTCAAACCCATTGGACCTCCCTCCTGTGTCAGAGGAAGAAGAGACTCCTATGCAAGGCGAACGCACTGTGTAGACTCTGGAATCCATCCTTGCCTCCGCCCTCTGGGATTTGAGAAAATCAATTATCCCCGCATCCGTATCAGAGCCTCCTGCTTTCCACTAGTTCCTTCCCCTTAGCACATAAACATGTTTAATCATTTCCTCACTTGGGTAAATTGTTTGGGAAGGGAATGTTAGTGCTAAGTAAAGGCAGAATTTGGAAGCTGTAGTGAGTAGTGATAGGAGATCTGAGAGTGAAGAAAGGACTTGGGTTTTATCACTGTCTGTGATTCCATTTTTCCAAGCGTCTCCAGAGTATTTCACTTCTTAAAATGTTGATGTTAGAAAGGAAATCATATAACAAAAAGTACATTAATTCAATGTTTAGACTGAGAATGTATATGTTCAATTAAAAAAGGTTTGTTTCCTATTATAAACCAAACTTTGCCACTTGAAACAATATTGTTCACTAAAATTGGATACTTCATTACACTAATGTATAACCCTAGAAGGGAATACTTTATACAAAAATAAGTGCAAATGTTAAATCAAGCGATTTTAACTAAGACTAACATATTTGGTATTTTCTAATTTGGTCTCTGTTGCATGATCACATTAGATCAGAGATTTAGAAAGACTACTTATAACTCTGAAATCCATAAAATTATATTAATTGAATATTTTAGGACTATGTAATGCAAGTCACAGGATTGCTAAAATGAAAATAAATATGTTTTTCTTCACTTTAGGAAACTACTACTATTTTTACTAAACTCAAAAAATAAAAGCAGTGTCTAGGATACAACATCTATTTTGAATTGTGAATACATGTCTTGTGGATTATTCACAGCTATTTGCTGAGGATATATTCTCAACTACCCAAAATGTGCACATTCTCCTTTGATCTCACTGGCAGGAAAAATGATAGCAAGCCAAGGAGAGTGTCATCCGTTACTAGGAGGGGACTGCGAATAAAGCAGAGTTGAATATAAGGCACAGACATACATTTGAGTAAGTATAGACCTGTGCACACGCACACATAGACGTCAAACAGTTATTTTACCGATAAAGACTTTGCTTTTATGTATATGCTTTGATTATCCTTAGATTAATAACACCATTTTATATTTATGATATTGTAGTCATAAAATTTGAACTTACAAATGAAAGTTTCACCACTCAAAAATTGATTTTGAAGTTAGGGTATATTGCTACCAGTAGATTAAGATTTCTACATTTGAGTAGTTTTCTGGTTTCTAGTACAAATATAAATATATAAAGTATGGACAAATGCCATAGAACCATTCATTAACTTATCTATCTAACCTTTTATGTTATTTATATTTTCAGCCTGCTTCAAAAATCCTTATGATAATGACTTGGATAAAGAATGTCATAAGTTCATTACTTACTAGTCTAACTAGTGCTTCTTATGATTCCTAAAATTAAAGTCACTTTTTTGTGTGTTCTAAGATTTCTAAAATAATTACATTACTGTTATCCCCATGACTTAATAAGTTTGGATCAAACAGTTTTCCAAGCCAAAGAGTCAATCTTTTTAGTCCATTTTTATTAATCAGTGAGTTGTTCCTTTCTTAGATATTTTCTTGGCAGGCGCCTTTATATTTCCATATACTTTGTATACAACCAAGTAGACGGGAATAATCTCGTCTCTTTCACTTTTCAAAAATAATTTCTTTATATATGTCTCAAGATTATACACTGTGTAACATATAGAACCTCAACATATTAAGCTATTTTCTTTAAATGTAACCCATGTTAAGTGTTAAAATATAATTTGAACTTTAAAATAAGCTCCTTTCAATATGGGTTCTGGGTATTGTAAAATATATAATCGTTTTTCATTGAAAGATTTTGTATAATGGACATATCTTTATTCAAACGATAAGTCACTGAAAACTTCTAAGTGTGAAGCAACAATATCACTTGTCTGCAAATGAACTTTTACACCAAAGTTTTCATGATCTTTCAGAAGAGGCCATGGAGAGCTATGCAGTTAAAACTTATAAATGAGTAAGAAATTTACATTGTGCACATGATTTTCTTTCCTATATCCCCCACCCCTGCTAGATTCCATTTCTAAAGATTATGTAAAATGTTGTGTAGAATATGGTGAGCAAGTAAGTTAAAGAAATGTGATAGTGCCCATTTAGTGATTGTCTTTGCCAAAAGTATGTTAATCAGGCCTGAGAGGATCCTTTTCTCCTTCTGTACCAAGTCCAACAGATATTTACTCAAGAATATCTCTCTGGTCCAGCCTCTTGTTCACCTGCATTGTTTTGCTCTTGTTCAAACCTGCTTCTCACTCACTAGCTGATGTGACATCCACCTACGGTCCACTCTGCTCTCAGTCTCCTTCCGTCCTTTCTGCTCAGTGCTGCCTGAGTGAGGTTTGTAAAAGGCTAATGGGTTCATATCTTTCCTCTGCTGAAAAATCCTTCAGTGGCTTTCCATAGCTTTCGAGAGAAGTCCAAGCTTTTGCAATAGCAGTTCACCACGTAAGTCATGCTTTCGTATCTCTACACCTCTGGCTGTTGGTTTCTATAATGGGCTTTTTTCTCTCTGGTCCTCTCTCTTCCACCTATTCCATAATTCAGAGCTCAGTATCCCCACCCTGAGCTCTGAGTTATGGGGTTATGTCCCCTTCTTTTGTGCTTCCAAGCACCCCTATGAGAGCACTTCTTTCATAGATGTTACCAACAGTATGTAATTGTCTGATTACTTCTTTCTTCACTCTAAATGTCTTTTGTCACACACAGTAGT